>NC_051164.1:115622177-115789415 GCF_013339745.2 Dermacentor silvarum | reverse complement strand
AATCCATCCATCCATCCATCCAATCCCTCCAGCCATCCATGCCATCCATCCATCCAGCCATCCATCCATCATCCATCCATCCATCCATCCATCCATCCATCATCCATCCTCCCCATCCATCCATCCATTCCATCCATTCCACATCCATCCATCCATCCATCATCATCCATCCATCCGCCATCCATCCATCCCTCCATCCATCAATCCATCCATCCACAATCCATCCATCCATCCATCCATCCATCCATCCAATCCACATCCATCCAGCCATCCATCCATCCATCCATCATCCATCCATCCATCCATCCATCCATCCATCCTCCATCCATCCATCCATCCTCCTCATCCATCCATCCATCCATCCATCCATCCATCCATCCATCCATCCATCCATCCATCCATCCATCAATCCATCCATCCCTCCATCCATCCATCCACATCCATCCACCATCATCCATCCATCCATCATCCATCATCATCATCCATTCCATCCATCCATCCATCCATCACTCCCATCCATCCCATCCTCATCCATCCATCCATCCATCCACCATCCATCATCCATCCCTCCATCATCCATCCCCCATCCATCCATCCATCCTCCCATCCATCCATCCACCATCCATCCATCCATCCATCCCTTCCATCCCTATACCACCATCCATCCTCCATCCATCCCATCCATCCATCCATCCATCCATCCATCCATCCCTCCATCACAATCCATCCATCCATCCATCCTCCATCCAAGCCATCCATCCATCCATCCATCCATCCATCCATCCATCCCTCCATCCCATCCCATCATCCATCCATCCATCCCTCCATCCATCCCCCTCCATCACCTCCCTCCCTCCATCATCCATCCATCATCCATCCATCCATCCATCCATCCCATCCATCCATCCATCCATCCATCCATCCATCCATCCATCCATCCTCCATCCATCCATCCATCCCTCCCTCCATCCCATCCACCATCCATCCATCCATCCATCCATCCATCCTCCATCCATCCATCCATCCATCCATCCATCCAATCCATCCATCCATCCATCCAATCCATCCATCCATCCATCCATCCATCCATCCATCCATCCATTCCATCATCCATCCATCCATCCATCCATCCATCCATCCATCCATCCATCCATCCCCATCCATCCATCCATCCATCCATCCATCCATCCCTCCATCCCTCCATCCATCCATCCATCCATCCTCATCCATCCATCCATCCATCCATCCATCCATCCTCCATCCTCCATCCATCCATCCATCCATCCATCCATCCACCATCCATCCATCCATCCATTCCATCCATCCCTCCATCCATTCCATCCATCCATCAATCCATCCATCCATACATCCATGCCATCCATCCATCCATCCATCATCCATCCATCCACCATCCCATCCATTCCAATCCATCCTCCACATCCATCCATCCACCATCCATCCATCCACTCCATCCATCCATCCATCCATCCATCCATCCATCCATCCATCCATCCATCCATCCATCCATCCATCCATCCATCCATCCATCCATCCATCCATCCATCCATCCATCCATCCCATCCATCCATCCTCCATCCTTCCATCCACTTCAAAGAGCTCCTGGACGGTCGTGGCCGAGTGGAGCTCAGCGCAGCAGGAGCAGTGAATAAGTTCAATTTCTGTTTATTCTTATTTGGTTGATAGAAGTGTTAGGGTACCCGAGCTATCTATATATATTGTTTTTCATGCTTTTTTAGTTTCTTGGTTAGTTTGGTAGGACGTTAGTAGGTAGCGAATAGTTAATTTTTTTTTTTTTTTGGAAGCGGGTTGTGGCGCACGTGTTGCATGGTGAAAGCAGTGTAAAGCGGCAGTTTTAAACCGCGTTAGGGAAGCTAGCGGAGGTAGCCGGATAGCGAGTTTGCCGTACGGCTTACCGTGGGGCTTTGTTCAGGTATTTTGGTGGGCTTTCTCGTTAGGTGGACGGGTGGACAATGGTGCGGCAGGCTAGGAAGGACAGGGGTGATGACGAGCTGGTGCAGTGCGAGGAGTGCAAACGTTGGTGTTATTTGGACGAGACGCACTTCGCCAGTTTAGCCGACGCTGAGGAGGCTAGCTTCGCGTGCAGGTCGTGTGAAGGATTTAAGGGAGCTGTGCGGCGGATGGAAGGGGAATGGGCAGCCAGTGTGGAAGAGCTCAAAGGCGAGCTGAAGGTGGAGCGAGAGCGGCGAATTGAGCTCGAAACTCGGATCGGCGAGTTGCTTCACAGGGAGGGGGCTGAGGCCGTCCTGGTAAAGCGAATAGCTGGCGAGCTACAAGAAGAACGGGAAAAGCGGGCCGTGCTGGAAGAGCGGGTGGAGGCGCTAATGGTACAGGCGGCGCGTAATCCCGGGTCAGCTCAGGCGGGCGGCGGGGATAGCGCGGAGACTCAGGCAGAGGCATGCCATGAGAGCAGGGAGGGACGCCTAGGGGCCGTTGAACAGCAGGCGAGAGCCGGCGGCAACACGGCGGTTCCACAACTCTACAGCGAGGTAGTGCGGCAGGCTTCGGGTGGGAAGGGACGAACGGCAGGGAGCACATCGTCACGTGTCAGTGGCGCACGGCGGGTGGAGAACCAGCTAGCGCGAACTGGAGGACGACAATCGCAGGCGGGAGGCAAACGTGTAGAGCGAAGGGTCCTAGTGGTGGGGGACTCCAACGTAGCTAGGGTTAAGGAGGGCGTCCTTACAACAGTGAAGGCATACGGGCGGGTGAGGGTGGAGGCCCAGTCAGGGAAGTGCATGGTTGACGCAATGGCAAAAGCTCAGAAGGTGGTATCGGACAACCTCGAGCATGAACATCTGGTCGTTATCCGTGCTGGTCTCAACGATGTGCTGAAGGGAAGGAGCCAGAACCTAAACGGACAGTTAGAGGTTGGGTTGCGTAAACTCAGAGAAACCTCTGCGAATGTGCATGTGACCATATGCACAATCCCACATGTCCGGGGCCAGGCTAGCGGGATGGAATGGAGGGTGCTTGAGGCTAACCGGGTCATTAGGGGTCTGAGCAGACCACTTGGGTACGGCATAATGGAGGTAAACCGGGAAGTGTACGAGTCTGGCTCCCACCCTTTTGCACAGGATGGCATTCACTACAGTGGTGCCACGGGCGGGAGCGTAGGTAGTAGGATAGGGCGCCAAGCTACGGCTTTTTTGGGGGGACCCAGAGCCCTAAGACCACCAGTGTAGACGAAGACGGACCCAGAGAGGCTCCAAGATTCAAGAAACGTAGAACCGGTAGAAGAAATAGACGTAAGCACCAGGGGCAAGGTTATTCTGACATAGGGTACATTAACATGCAAGGTGGCAGGAATAGGCTGAAGTGGGAGGAGATAGACGAGCAACTAAGGCAAGAAAAGCTGACGGTATACGGGTTTGTGGAGACACATCTTAGGGACATGGAGCAACCTCTCTGTAATCCTGACTATGCATGGGAATATTGCAATAGAACAGAGGGCAGCAGAAAAGGGGGTGGAATTGGTGCATTCATTCATAAAAGTATGAACTGGCAAAGGGTCAAACAGGAATGCAAGGAGCATTTATGGCTAAAAGGGAAAGTTGCAGGAGAGCAGACACTCCTTGGCTTTGTATACCTGTGGACAGGAGCAAATGCCAAAGAGGAAAAAAAAAAAATGCTGGAATCAGGCGCGTAGCCAGGGGGGAGGGGGGGGGGGGGCTGATGGGGCTTCAGCCCCCCCCGAAATTTTGTCGTGCTGTCATGCACCGCCGACCAAAACAACCACCGGCGCCGGAAATCATTGTGGATTTTGTCTACAATGTCTTTTTGACACTCGAAAAGACATTTCGGCGCGAAAATTGCGAACTCGGGCTGGATTTCGTTGAAACGCCCATGCACCTGTGACCTGGAGTCACATAACGTAAGGAGCCCCAGCCGAGCACAAAGTTTCAAGGAATTTTCGATAGCGAGCGGGCGCGTCGCGGCATCTCGCAGCGGCACCGGAATCTACGGAGCGCATAGATTTCAATTCCGAAACTTGATGGGTATAAGGTTCTCATACACTTTTGACGCGAAAGTGCACTGACATTTCAAAAGGCGTGCTTCTGATTTTTAATTCTGGAACTGTCTGGGTTTAATGTTTTTATAAACTTGGGCCAACATGTACGCACTCGAACGCGCGTGTCTAAGCCGTTCCAGAAATGGAAGCACGCGCTCGCAATCTTCCACGCACAGGAAAATATTAAATATCACCGCGACTGTCAGCTGGCATCTGATAATTTTCTCCAAACATTTTCAGGAAGCGCGTCCAATGTGATCGATATGCTGGACCAGGGCAGGCAAAGTAAAATACGTGAAAACAGAAGAAACTCAACGGCCTATTTAGTTTGAGACAGTTCTTTTTTGCGGGCGGCAAGGTCTTGCTCTCCGTGGCGATAGGGACACTGGTCCTATGGATTTAAGTAAAGCCCCCGCTGAAAATACTGGTATTTCCAGAACGCTTCTTCGCATGCGAGCTGATTGTGGAGATACACATCTGAAGAACCATTTGGAAAGTTGCCCCAGTAATGCCTCGTATTTAAACCAGACGTACAAAACCAAGCTATAGAAATTTGTGGTGAAATTATCCAAGAAAGCCTAGATGCAAAAGTGAACGCTGCAGGCTGCTTCTCCGTACTTGCTGACGAAACGACGGATATTGCTGGAATCGAACAGCTTTGTGCAAGGTACGTAAACAAAGATGTCAACGATATCGAAGGAAGGAAGGAAGGAAGGAAGGAAGGAAGGAAAATAAGAGGTGAAAGGCAGAGAGGTTAACCAGGTTAAGTGTCCGATTGGCTACTCTGCACAGGAGGATGGGGTAAGGGCAGAAAATATTAGAAAACAAAAGAATATTAAAAAGAAAACTAAAAGAAACGTATCAGTCCGCACATTCTATAGTATTTCACTAAGTCCTGTTTCTTTTAAAAAGCGTAATAGCGCTTTTAAAGCAGTTCGTTCCGACGTCGGCTGGGACCATGGGGCCAAGAATTGTGGCTTCCGTAAGAGGACGGCTGTCTACCTTGTCGAGCGTGGTGCTGAGGAAACGATATCGAAGTGTTTTTAGGTTTTAGCACAGGAATGGATGCCCTCTCTCATGGAGACTGCAGGTTATATGTACATGTGTACAAACTAGAGCACTGCACGGGCTCGTGCTTACCCGAAAGCCCGGCCCGGCCCACGGGCCGGGCCGGGTAGGGTAGTTTTTTCACGGGCTCGGGCCGGGCTCGGGCACGGCGTGTGCTTTTTGACCCGGGCCCGGGCCGGGCTCGGGCTTTTTGGTGGTGTGCATGTAACGTGCAGCGAGTTATTCTCGGGCGTCTCAACTCTGACAAACATGTATTTTTCGGTATCGGGCCGGGTTCGGTCTGGTTTCGAGCCGGGCCTCGGGCCTGAGGTAAAGGGGTGGCGGGCCGGGCCGTGCGGGTAACGTAGATTATTTCCGGGCCCGGGCCAGGCCCGGGTCTCGCCATGAAAGTTTTGTTCGGGCTCGGGCGGGCAGCCCAACGTAAAAACGGGCCCGGGCCGGGTCCGGGCTGAAAAAATCGGCCCGTGCAGGGCTCTAGTACAAACTGCTGCATATTCTAGTCGCCCTTCCAGTGCCACTGCCAGCGCAGAGAGATTTTCAAACATGAGATTACTAAAAAAACCACTTGCGCTTTACAACGAGGAACGCATGGTTATGCTGGCGCTTCTATACGCCCACAGAGACGTCGCCATCAACGTGTCCGAAGTTACTGAACGCTTCGCTAAACCTCCCCGCCGAGTAAAGTTTATCGTTTAGATAGCGAAGCAGCAAAAATGAATGCCTGTAAAAATATCTGTTCCTTCAAGTTCCTATATAAGCTCGTAATTATGAAAACGTATGACTGTTCATTAGCTTTTAAAACCACAGAAATTTTCACCGTTTGTTGTAACAGTTAGCATGATGATCAAAATTATGCTGGGAATACAAAAATTACGGGGACATCAATAACCAATTTTGACAAACCTTGCTCATTGAAAGCCCGGCACACGGGGCGTTTCCCAAAAACGCGCTCGGATGTTGGGCAAATCAACTTGCCGCATCATCTGTGGCTTTCGTTTGTCCTTTTCTTTCCTTTTTTAGCTACATGTATTTACTTCTTTTTTGAAACGAAGCAATGGCCTTCTTTGACTTTGGGTGCAGAATAATTGTTGCCGCTGTGCAGGCAGTTAAAATACGCATTTTCGTATTGATTTCTGCATTCTTTTTCTCTTATTCTAGCCACATGTTGCTGTCGCGATCGCAGCATGGCCCAAATGCATATCAAAATTTCTGAGATCATAGTTTTGTTCTTGTCTGGATCAGAATCAGAATTTTATTATTAAAGGTTGGGATCGTCTGTCTTTATACTCGTATGCGTGAAGTTTACTATCTGTGACTGCGCAGCATGTTTATTTGCCTTGTTTGACGCATTATATACAATGACGTTTCCTTAGATACGTAGATTTATTATTGCGACTTATACGTATATTTAAATATCTTGTTGCGAGGTTTTGTGTATACAAGCAGTGAACTTGGTTTCACGCGACACTTTCTTGCCGTTTATCTTGGCATTTGTATTTTCCATTCTATCTTCGCATTTCTAATGTATATTTTGCGGAACTTCTGCTTTTTATATGTACTCGTTGTTGCAACTATAATTTCGGTGCAATTACAATATACGACCGGTAACATCTGCTGCTGCGCAATACATTGCAACGAAGGACAGCGTCATTGAGGTTTTTCCCTGGCCGTTGCATATGTACAAAAATGTAAACAAGGTTATTAAATGACAAAGATTCATCAAAATATTTGTCAACTTGTTCATTTTATGGCCTTTACGTTTTTCATACCAGCTGCATGCACTGCTTTGCTGGTTTCGAACTGATATAGTTCTAAAGTTCGCGTGATATTTTCTTTGCTTATTAGATAGACCAGAAAAAAAAAAACGCGGAAGCATTGATATCAGCTATTACTGTGACAATTTTTGGGACATACTGAAGCTATTCTTTTATGAAACAAACACATACTTTACTTGTCTTGACTGTGCGTAGCGTTAAATAATTCGTTTTCAGCACCTAATATACAATGCCATTGGCAATGGCAATGCAGTTATTATTCATGTATTTGATGCCTCGACAACTTTTATAAGGAGGAGGCCGCGTTGCAACTTGAGCCCCCCCCCCCCCCCCCCCCCCGAAAAAAATTTCTGGCTACGCCACTGGCTGGAATGCATATCAAGTGACATTAATGAGCTAGGAGAAGGGTGCGAGATTATTATACTAGGAGTTATGAACGCACACATAGAAGACATGGACGGGTACACAGACTCAACAGGCAACATGATGCTGGATATGTGTGAAATGCATGACTTAGTTGTATGCAACAGTACTGAGAAGTGTGAAGGGCACATAACATGGGAGGTAGGGAGCCTGCAGTCGACGATAGATTATGCACTAATGTCACATAGGATGCACGATAGGCTAAATGTAATGAGCATAGATGAATATGGCTCCAGAAGTCTAGGTAGTGATCACAAACGTATTAAGGTGAGTTTTAGAAGGAAAATGAAAGTAGGTAGGAGGCAAGATGAACAATCAGGTGGGATATTTTACTCGGAAAAGCAGCTTGAAATAGCAACCCAGCAAATTGAGGAAGTAATTTCAGAGGATACAAAAACAGAATAGACATATGCAAGTTTAACAGGGCTATTTGAGCTAGAGCTTACTAAGGTACGAGTCAGGACAAAAGGGAACAGAAGACGTAAACCCAAGAGCTGGTGGGATGGGGAGGTTAAGAAGGCCATAGAGAAACGTCAGGAAGCATCCAGGGAACACATATATTCAAAGCAGAGGGGTGAACCAGAAGCTGATGTAGGCAGAAAATGGAATAACTTTTTAAACTGTAGAAGGGAAGCATCCCATTTGATCAATGAGAAGATCAGAAGAAAGGGGACCCAATGGTTGTCAGACGTAAACAAAAAGTATAGAAAAGCAGCGAAGAAATTTTGGAAACATTTCAACTCCTTGAATAATAAGACTAGCCTAGAGCAGAGGTTTATAGTTACAGCTCAAGGTGTTCGGCTAGAAGGAGTTGAGGCAATGGAACATATAAGAAGAATGATGACAGAAAAATTTAAAGAACGAAACATAGCATGTGCTCAATCAGGTGATGATAGACTAGTTAGTGCAGTGGCTCCACTTGCACAAAGCGAGTGCGAAAGAGCAGAGAAGAGGGTTCCTAGTAGCGCGTCGACAGGCCCTGATGGCACCCCAATTATGTTGATAAAGACATTGGGCCCAAAATCTAAGAAAGCATTAAGAGAGGCAGTGAGCAAAATGATAATGGACGGTAAAGCCCCCGACGGGTGGAGACTGAGCAGGATGAGCATGATATATAAGGGAAAGGGGGACAAAGCCGACAAACAACTACCGTCCCATAACAGTGACGTCAGTGGTTTACAGGGTGGTGATGCAGATCATAAAGGACAGACTGCAGGCATGGGTGGAGAGCGAGGAGGTGCTGGGGTAACTACAAAATGGGTTCCGAAAACAAAGAAGGTTAGAAGATAATCTGTTCTCATTGACACAGTGTATTGAAATAGCAGAAAAGGAACACAGGCCCCTATGGCTTGCCTTTCTGGATATCGAGGGAGCCTATGACAGTGTAATCCAAAAGGATTTGTGGGACATACTGGGCACTCTAGAGGTGGAAGATGGAGTAAGAAATCTTTTAAAAGATATCTATAAAAGTAACAGGGTGCTTATAAAATGGGAAAACAAGGTATCTGGGCCTATAGAGATACAGCAGGGGCTTAGGCAAGGGTGCCCTCTGTCACCTCTGTTGTTCATGCTGTATTTACAAGGATTAGAGAAAAAATTAGAGAGGAGCGGACTTGGCTTCAACCTTTCCTATTTCAAGCAAGGAGAATGGATTAAACAGTCATTACCAGGGCTGATGTATGCAGATGACATTGTACTTATGGCTGACAGCAAGGAAGACTTGCAGAGATTAATGGACATCTGTGGTAAAGAGGGAGATAGCTTAGGTTTGAAGTTTAGTAAAGAAAAATCGGCAGTCATGACTTTTAATGATAATCAGGGCAGCGAGCATAGGATACAGGAGGTTACGCTGGAGGTGGTGGATAAGTACAAATATCTTGGAGTGTGGATAAACAATGGGGCTGAGTACCTAACGGAACATGAAAAATATGTGACGGCTAAAGGTAGCAGAAATGCAGCTGTGATGAAAAATAGGGCACTGTGGAATTACAATAGGTACGAAGTGGTGAGAGGGATTTGGAAAGGGGTGATGGTCCCTAGTTTGACTTTCGGCAATGCAGTCCTGTGCATGAGATCAGAGGTTCGAGCAAGGTTGGAAGTTAAGCAGCGAGGGGTAGGTAGACTGGCTCTGGGAGCACACGGAAATACACCAAATCAGGGGGTACAGGGTGACATGGGATGGACGTCATTCGAGGGCAGGGAAGCCAGCAGCAAGATAGAATTTGAGGAGCGATTGAGAGAAATGGCAGAAAAGCGGTGGGCAAGGAGAGTTTTCAGTTATTTGTACATGAGGAATGTTGATACAAAATGGAGGAAGCTGACCAGAAAACTGTCAATCAAATATTTGGACTGCAGGAGGGGTGCAAACCAGGAAACAGCGGTTAAGAAAAAGGTTAAGGAAACAAAGAGGGGTCTGTGGAAAACGGGGATGCAGACGAAATCAGCACTGGGAACATACCGAACTTTCAAGCAAGAAATTGCCAAAGAAAATATCTACGATAATTCTAGGGGAAGCTCTTTGTTGTTTGAAGCCAGGACGGGAGTATTGCGGACTAAGATGTACCGAGTCAAGTACCAAGGTATAGACACGTTGTGCTGTGCGTGTGGAGAAGAAGAGGAAACGGCTGAACACCTCATACTTTTCTGTAAGGGGCTTAACCCTACAGTGCAAGGCAACGGGGATGATTTTTTCAAAGCATTGGGGTTTAGGGACAGTGAAGGCAAAATAGACTTTAAGCGGGTAGAAATAACCAAACAGAGGTTATCTGATTGGTGGATAAAATTAAGGCAGGGGTGAAATTTCACCCACCACAAAGTACAAATTATGTTAATAGTCATGGCTAGGTGGCGTATACCACCGCCCGATCCGTCCGTCCGTCCGTCCGTCCGTCCGTCCATCCATCCATCCATCCATCCATCCATCCATCCATCCATCCATCCATCCATCCATCCATCCATCCATCCATCCATCCATCCAGCTTCCTTGAAGTCACTGGAACTTGGAAAGTACCGCAACCCTTTTCTCTTCGCCGCCGCGCCGCCGATTGCACAGTTGCCGTCAGGTGATCACTTTCCGCCATGTATAGATGGTCCACGCCGCGCCGAAGCGGACAAGCAGACAAAGGCATCGCTCGTACACGCCGCGCGTATGAGCCATCGACGAGGTCGGAATTTTCATTTTGTGTAATTTAGGGCATATGTAACTTTCGTATACTTAAACCCAAACGAAAGGAAATGCCCGTGTGCTGCGCTTTCGATTTTCGCGATACCAATTAAACCAAAAGAGCGACAACAAGCGCCGTGCTATCTGGCTGCACCGAATAAAGCGCGACAATTTCACTCCCACTAGGTGAACTTTGCGTTAACTGCGTAAATGCCGTAATGTGATCGAGATGCTCCTTCATGCGTTTGCTTTGAAGACTGCGGTTTGGCTTGCGCAAACAAAGCGAGGAGATGTTCAGAAATATGCAGAACCGAGCAAAATGCCGCTCCAAGAGCGTCGGAATGCGGGCGGCTGCGTAAAAAATTTGCGTAGCTTGCATTATTGTGGCGCAAGGCTGAAGAAACAGCGACACCTACCTAGCTGGTCGTGGCCTTACGTGTCATGCTTTTGCGGAATTTATTGATTAATGATCGATTATCGATTACATATTGATTCGCTATCTATTGGCTATCGCAATGTATTGGCCACGTATTTGGGCTAGGCTAAGCACTACCAAGTCATCCCAAGCATTTCCAGTAATTTCTCGATTATTGATCGATAATCCATTAGCTATTGATTGGCTGTCGCAAGGTATTGATCACGTATTTCGGCTAGGCTAAGCACTAGCAAGTAATCCCAAGCATTTCCCGTAATTTATTGATTATTGATCGGTTATTGATTAGCTATAGATTGGCTATCGCAAGGTATTGGTCATGTATTTGTGGCAGGGTAAGCAGTACCAAGGCCGGTATTTTGTAGCGATGCCTTTCCGGTAATAATGCCTTTTCGCGCTTATCGCGCTTTGTCAGTGGTCAGAGCGACGGTCCGCTTGCGTTATCAACGGGATCAGCCGGCCGTGAGCGGTGGATGATAAGACTAGTATAGAATAAGTCAGAAGGCATCGCTACAAAACCACGGCAGAAGTCATCCCAAGCATTTCCCGTAATTTCTTGATTATTGATCGATTATCCATTGGCTATTGATTGGCTATCGATTGGCTATCGCAAGGTATTGACCACGTATTTCGGCTAGGCTAAGCACTACCAAGTCATCCCCAGCATTTCCCCAGAATTTATTGATTATTGATCGATTAGCTATAGATTGGCTATCGCAAGGTATTGGCCATGTATTTTGCTAAGGTAAGCACTACCAAATCATCCCCAGCATTTTTTAGATTTTATTGATAATTTATCGTTTATCGATTAGCTATTGATTGGCTATCGATTGGCTATCGCAAGATATTGGCCACGTATTTGGGATAGGCTAAGCACTACCAAGTCATCCCCAGCATTTCCCGGAACTTAAACAGCTCCGCTGTTGAAAATAATAATGTAGCGAGAAAACCGCTGCAATAAAGATGTATCGACCTGTCAATGTCGAATATTAAAATGCACATTTTCTCGTGTGTTGTTATTTATGACTGCTTAAAACAACAGCAACGTGACCTGGGTAACTGGTTTAGCATCCCTTTCCTTGTACAGCAGTCAGGGACCATTAATCATCGTCGCAGTCGATCTGTATCAATCGTTTCGAGCGCCGATAAATCAGTAGCCACGTTAGAAAACGATTATATACACGCTTATGAACGATGCGTGTTAGCGATTAATGTCTAGACAGCCTAAAAAATCCTGTGTGACACACGAGCATCGGGTTCGTTTTGCATTTAGAATGGGGGGCGCGCAGTTGAATGCTTCACTTTCGGAGTACATGTAATTTATATCGTATCAAGCTAAGCGAAACACGGTTTTGTTTGTGGCTTTCATAGGGCCCACTGCGACAACCATCGTGCCGGTTTTCAGTGTAGCAAGCCCCGAAAACCCGAGGAAGAGCTGCTCGTGTTTTCCGAAGCGCGTTGAATAGCTACGAGTTGGCTACGAGCGTAAAACAGGTCAATGTCAACAAAAAAGAAATTCACGTAGGCCTGCGACGTATAAAATGCTTAAAACACGAGTAATGTTGCTTAATTATGCAATTAAGCAATTTAGTATATTCCTTGCATAGCCTCCCAACGAGCACTAAGCTTATCGGGAAGGAGAACAAACGAAAGGCCGGCCGCTCGAGCGCTCGTCCTGTCGCTGGTCTCGCTGCATCCAATTTGGCGCCTGTAAAAGTGTACCGATCGTACTTTTCTGTACTGCTTCGCACGCATAGAAGATGCACCGTCTCATCTTTTATGTGAAGGACGATGAAATGTGCTGATCTGCGATAATATAAACCGTTGAAAGCGAAGCTACATATATCTGAGCTGCTGCCGCCCGAGAGATGCGTTGGACCAAATCTGGCAACAACAGCGCAGTGTCGCCTGCGCGCGCTCCGGTACTTTCCAGGTTCCAGTGACTTTAAGCTTCCTATGGTAGTCACGTAGCTAATAGTCACGGCTAGCTGGCGTGTGCCACCGCCCGATTTAAAGGGTCCATCCATCCATCCATCACGCAGGCTAAATCATTATCACCATTACCTAGGCTAAGTGATTATTTGTCACCGGCCCGTTTCAAAGGGGATGCCAATAAATCATCAACCGCGGCGCCGGCCGTGCGGGGGAAAGAAAAAAAAAAACAAAAAAACAGAGAACCAGAAAGCTCGCCTTCGCGTATAGCGTTCGCCGGAAGCATTTCCCTGTAAAGATATTACGGTTGCATAAGCTGCAGTTGCTGGGAAGCGGCAACTGTGTGGTCGATCTATATCATAGGGTTTCTTACAATAATTACTAGAGGGAACTCTGTCGCTGCGATCGTTTAGCCTCCATGGGATGAAGTACATGAATTTGTCTGATCTTCGTACTTGTGGATTGTGACGTTCTTGCGGCTTTGTTTATTACGCTTTATCTGTCTTCGTTGTCCTCAATTTCAAAGCGATCTATACTTTTCTAAGTGCAGAGTACTCTACGAACACGCACACTCGCTACTAATTGCAATGGTTCAGCTTGTAGAGGCGGCCAACTCGAAACGCGCCAAGCGTCTCAACGCGCTGCCTATTTTTTTTATAGCCCGCGAGAAATTCATAACGGCGTTCTATGCCGCTTGTCGATGTATGCGTCCCTGGCGTAATGGTTTCAATATCGGGCTTCTGTACTAGAGGTCCTGTGTTTGAATCCTGCCATCGGACAGCTTTAATAATGTTTATTTAGTTCCTTTATTATACAGTACTTTGTTGAAAATGACGAGTTTACAAAGTCACGAAGCCGTTTGAAGCCAGAAGGACGAAGTTCAGGCTAATCCATGTACTTCCCATAATTCCCATGCTGGCTGAACCAACTTTACTATAGACTAGGTTCAGTTTTCAAACTTATGTGACTGCGTGCTTTTAACTTATTGAATTATTACTACCCTATATTACTTTAATTAACTTCGTGTCAACACCAATGGTCGTGGGTTCGAGTGCCTTATTTGACTGTCTTAATTAACTTCTTAATTTCCTTTTCCTAAATTAATGTCATCACCCAGCTGCATCGATTCACTTGGGCTCCCTTGACTTTTTGGACCATCATGTCGTCACGCCGCCTACACCGGATTTTCCGCCTCATAAGGAATATAATGCGTTCGCATTAATAATTAGTACTGATTACAGCTGCTAATAAGAAACAGCTGATTAGCAGAGCGCGGCGGACGTCCAGGGCTGCTGGGGAGCTGGACTAAGGACTT
This sequence comes from Dermacentor silvarum, assembly GCF_013339745.2. Taxonomy (NCBI): domain Eukaryota; kingdom Metazoa; phylum Arthropoda; class Arachnida; order Ixodida; family Ixodidae; genus Dermacentor; species Dermacentor silvarum. Next base: position 115,775,255 of record NC_051164.1, on the reverse strand, counting down.
GAACAGCGCACTTCGGGGGAGCGCAGCAGCATTTTCACAGCTCAGTAAAGTTTTTCAATCAATCTGCTAAACGCGAGGCTATACAAACATTTTAAAAAAATGTCACAGTTTCGCCCTAAGGGCGAAGCAATGAATGCGATAGCAACACAGCAATGTCATACGAAGTAAGGTGAGCGGCTTTGGTAGCAATATGAATTGTAGTAAACATGAGCTGATTAAGTAAGCAGGTGTGCTGCGGCGTAAGTAGACCGACATGAAGAGAGACTCGATGACCACGAGAAGGAGCGTGTGAAACGGTGGTGTTGATGAGAAGCGCTTCCCGTGGGCAGCGCGTGCGAAGGGACACACCTGTAGCGCTGCACTGCCGATCCGGACAGCATTACATGTGTAGCGTGCGTTGGAAAATGTGGCCCGACTATTACTAACTGAATGAACAAGCGTGGTGTGAGCGCGCACAAACACGAAGAGATCACACTGAATGACAGCAGACAACGACTGTCAAAACGCTGGCAGCAAGCATACGCCGCAGCGGGCGAAGGTACGTGCGGTCTATCGCTTCAACGGAAACTGAGCGGCGAATGCACGGCGCATAAAGGTCAGAGCCGTGTGGAGATAAGAGACGGTGCGAGCGAGCGACGAGCGCGGTTGTTGGCAGAGAAGTGCGCCCCCCCCCCCCCCCCCTTGCTCCCTCCGGCGCTGGCTTCCTGCTTCCTTGCTTGCGCGTGGGAGATTGAGTGCGGCCGCTCTCCGTGATAGTGCGCGTCCCCGCACGCTTCCGCTCGGGCATACGGCGCGCGTCGAAGATTTTATCTATAGGGAACCTCACGGCGACGGCGACGCCGACGGCAGAAATCCGGTTGAAGTGTCCATATAATTGCTATCGCAATAAAAGGCATTCGTGAAAACACTTGTTGCGTTTGTAAGTTGCGAAGACCCGAGCGCCAACGCAGAGCTGCACCCGCGTCCCGCGTAGAGCTACCTTGGCTTTAAGCTACCTGCGGCGTTCCCGCCCTCTGGCGGCAGACCAAGGCTAGAGTATTAGATTGGGGGAGTGGGGCCAACGCAGACTCCCCGCTGAGGCCTTTTTTATTGAAAAGTTGGTGGCGCCACCGTCGCTTTCTCCCGAATGAGCGACCCCGCGCGCCGGCCGGTCGCTTGTCGCGTCGGAAACCCTACAACAGCTGCATGGAGCTTTGACAAGCGGATACTCAGTGGCGGTAACACTGAGATTATTCCCCACCGATCTATTATAAATAAAATGGAAAATGAGCGGCGGAAAGAATAAAAACGACGCAACAACGTCGATGCGTCGAGCTGACGACAGCTACACAGCCCGTGAGCTCGCCTCAGCCAATGAGCGTTGCTGAAACAGCCGGAGCCAACGTTTATTGGCCGGAGATTCAGAATAAGGCGACGGCAGCGCCGCCACATTTTTCACGTTTTTTGCTTCAGCCTCGGCGCTTGCCAAGGCGTCTGGGTCCGCTGGACCCACTCCCCCAACCTAGTACACTCTACCAAGGCTATACGGCGCCTACGGAGAGTTCTACCTATAATGGACCCTTTTTCCAATTCAGCTATGCGCATGCGCGTACCCTCGCCTCAGCTGCATTCAACGCCGCGCCGCCATTATCGCAGGGCAGGTGTGCGAAGTGAGTGCGTGGACCCTTGCATGATCTGCGGCAATTTCCTGAGCTTGAGGGGCTGAACAATAATTTTTCTCGTGTTTTGGGTGAGGATATTGGTTAAAGGAAATACTTAGCAGTGTTAGTGGGGAAAGACTGCAAGCACTTTTGTCGATGAAAACGACTCCGTGAACTAATGCTCGAGCGATAGGTGCAGCGTTTGCGACGAATCTCATGCCGGGCACTTGCTGTACTGTCGATTGTACAAGCCGGCGTGGAATGGTGAACGTATTGTACGAAAGTGGAGCGCACTTTCAAATAAAAAAAAATACGCCATGTTATCAGTGAGTTATCACGCGATTCTTGCTGAGTGAGGGAAGCCTGCGTTCTGGTAACAGCATGACACTAGCGCTGTGATTATTGCACTTCTCCCCGGGGGCTACGACTGACTCGGAAGTCACGGCGATGTTTTAATCTTCGGGTATGTATACCGCACGGATTTTACCATTGGCTGTAGAAAGCGTTACTGCATGCAGACGGAAATAGCTGTACGGTTACATGGCGCCAAACGAAAAGAAGAATCTCGCCACACAGCCGATCAGAATGCATCGTGCGAGGCCAAAGCGACACACTCGCGGTGTCGCATTATACAAAGCTCGCTAGTCTTACTTTTTGAAGGCAAATGAAGCAAATGAAGAAAAAAACAGGAACGGCCGTCACGAGAGACTGCTTGGTCAAACGCTATCATGCTCTGCGTAGAGGCGAGAAGCGGCGGGAGCGTATGTGTCTTGCCCGTCAAGTTTAGTTGAAGTGGCGGCCGCTAGAGGGGTCGCTTACTGGAAAAAGGTCCATTATAGTCTTGGGCTGAACCGCCCCGATTGCACTAGCGCCAGAGTTCGCTCTACTTGCATTTAAACTCTATGGCATAAACTTTTACTGCACATGTGCGCTAACGTACTGCCTCCGCCATTATCGATAAAAAATGCTGCCATCCCAGCATTTTCAACAAGAGGGCCGCCGTGAACCGGCAATGGCGTGACGTCACGAACGTACACCTGAATTGTTGGTAGAGACAAGACAAATAGCAATTCCTAGCTTGTTACCGGCGCGAACGAGCTTGTGGGCGTTATACTTAAGTTACCGAACTCAACTAGGACGACTTTTGTTTGAAGGCAAGGCGAATATCTCGAGACATGCTCTCTGCCGAAAATGCTCCTTCTACCTACTGTAAGATTGTGGAGTCGTGGTCTCGGGAGTCAGGCGTCACAGTGAGGATCGTGCTCTAGCCTACACCACCCGTGCGTCTCGAAAAGAGTAGCTGGCCTACGCTATACCGGGGCGTCGCACGAAGGCCCACGCCGCGGTCGTTCCAACTTTCTTGGAGAGAGTTGCTTCCTTGGAGGACACCTCGAACGGTCGTTGACCTCGCTGGTTGACCCGTCAGCAGTCCCACGAGCCTTGCGTTTTGTCTTGGGCTAATACGCCAAGCGTAACACAACACGCCCGTCTCGGCGCCCCAATTTACTGTAGACATGCTCGTATATGCACTTACGGGGCTCTCCATACTGCGGGCAGCACTGTGCCAGGCTAGTCGTGAAGCGCAGGAAGTTCTTCTCGCAGTAGCGCTTCAGCAGGAGACCACCTTCTGCGCATATCAGGCTCTCTTTGTGTAGCAGGATCAGCTTGGTCTGCATGCGTAGAAATAAGACATTCGTTAGGTGAATCGCGTCAAGACTACTTTCCAGTAAAGCTTACCAGACCTGACGTGTATGTCACATGGTACGACATGCAGGACGGACAAACAACTCGATGAAAAGCAAGGCGAGTGCGCGTGGCATGGAGCCGTTCCACCACCGGATTTTTTGCCACAGTCTTTTGCTTTGGCTCATTGGTACACGGCGAAGCGACGTAAAAGGACGCCACGGGGAACTTACAAACACGCGTACACGCTTGGTTAGGCTTGGGAAGACATCAGTGGATAGCTGCACCGTGACGGGGCGTACGCCGCGTCCTTGAGAAACGAGTCCCGACACGAAACACACGCTCTTTTAGCTCCACCGCGAGAAACAGCGCTGCGCGAGCAACAACACAGACTCCTAAGATCGCGCGCAATGCTCAGCTGACCCCAAACGGCAAAAAAGTTTGCCCAAGGTGAAACTGCGCGAGTGCCGGTGAACGTCATGTGATCCACACATGAGGCAGTCCGCTCAATAGTCACTTTTGCTTGGTTCGCTCTTGTGCCTTCTCTCAGCGGCACGGCGTTTACACTAATTGAGCATCAACCTCTGGAGATCCATGATGAAGCCACATGCCGCGACAATGCAGTACGCATTCTACTATGCCTTGAAGTTATGACATGATGATAGCTTTGACACGATGTAGGCTTCGTTTCCCTGTAGATAAACGTGTCCCTCTTCAGACCACAAGCGATGGCGTCAAGTGTATACACTCACGAATCCCCTGGTGACGATGTAAGTGGGCAGCCACCGGATGGGCACAGTCATCACGATCTCGATCAACACCTGCAGCGTCGGAGGGCTCGCCGAGAACGCCAGCATGTCGGCCGCGGTCGTCAGAAGTGCGCCGAACACGCCTGCGCGTATCGCGGTGACAGTCACTAAACAGCGCTATATAGACTGACCGGTGCCAGATTTCGGTATCATTTATCAGCAGTATATATGCGCACATCCAGGGGGGAGGGGGGGGGGGTCCGAATGTCCAGACCCACCCTTAATATTTGTATGCGCAGCCGCCAGCGTAAGGCACGTGCATGACAAACTCATCAAGTTCTTCGTCCCAGCTGTTACTGTTATTTTGCTCTGGAGAGACTAGAAACGTTTAATAATTATAAAAGAGAACCCGCCAACACGTAAAGAACTCGCCGGAAAGAAAACTCGAGCAAGAGTTTTATGGCTCAAAGCAAGTGTTGTCGAAGGTGTATTTTCAAACTCAGGTGCGTATACATGCACCATTGTGGCGTTCACGCTGTCCATGAAGCACTAACATGGTAAGTGAATAGGTCAGTTTATTCTGTGGACAACGGCACCAAAAAGACAACCTAATATTACTCAAGTGTGTGACACTAGTTGGTTCGACATGACTTAAGACGGCAGACAGCAAAAGAAAACGCAGCTCAAGATGGAACACCACAAAGCGCTATTGGAAAGTTTTAGAGAGTTTTAACATAGCGTTACCGTCTTACCGTTACCAATACCGGCTGTCACGATTGCGCATGTGCGGAGTTTACTGGGCTTCAGTAAGTTTCCTAGACTGCTCTCGTCGATACATAGTAATTTTGGACATCTTTAGCCATCTGTAGAACTTCAACGCAATGCACCAGCGAGAACGAGCACCTTTACGCCGTTGCTAACTGGAAGTTATTGAAATTCGGATGATGTTTTGAAGTACAATTTAAAAAAAAATTCGCTGGTATACTGCGTTCACGTTCGACAGATGGATGAAGATGTTATGGGCAAAATTCCTGGAAATGACCATGACTGCATACACGGCAGTGTCCATGCATGCTGCCCGCTTCGATCCCAATCCGCTTGTGTTACTTGCTCTCCGCCATCGCTTAGTCTCACCTCACGCTGAGGACAAAGTTATGTTTTGACCCTATTATTCAGGTCGGTTGTTTGTTTGGAAGCTAGGCCTATATTCCCCGCCTCGATGCCGTCCAGCCACCGACAGGAGCCGTCCGGTATAAGCTAACCGCAGCCCGGTAAGCTCCGCGCATGCGCAGTCGTGGCAGCTGATATCGGTAACGGTAACAGTGTTGCACTATGCCGAAACTCTCTTATTGCAAAGAGCGCAATATGTATAGCGTTAACAGTATGAGCTCACTATGGGATGAAGTACACTGTTAATACATCAGCGCACAGAAGGCCACGAATCATCCGTATTTTTGTAAAGCAGCATTCCTTCTCATGGTCCGTGCTCTACCATATACCCGTCAGACGCCTTGTTTGTCAGTCAGTGTATGTCAGTCTTGTTTTCTTGCTCTGTTTGTTATATGGGCTGCTGGGCGCAGTTACGAAATGCATGTCTTTATAGCAACGGTCATGAGAGGCACCCAAGTGCTTCTTAGAGCGGTTCATAACGTTTTTGGTTTGGGCATATGCATGGATCTTTGCGGCCCCAACAGGTATATGTTGAAGGGTGCCACCATATGACAAAGAAAACCGTCCTATAGGCAGCCGATCGCTCCAAACCCAAATAACAGCGATCAGAATTCTGTCTGCAGGTTCTTGCTCACAAATGAATTACAGCGCATTTAATGCACAGTGCAGATGTACTCGCGATAGCATGCACTTACCCCCGAAAATGTACATGGTGGTCATTGTGTAGAATGCTTTGGTAGCGTCGTCAAACCAAAATGATGCCAGGTAGGCCAGGTTTGCGGACAACACGCCATACATCACGAATATCAGAAACACGGCCTCTGCAAAGATGCGCAGGATGAAATAGGCGAGCCATAATCACTGCCGCGCGGGAACATAGGAGAAAGCGTATTCGCACGTGCTGCTGATTATATTTCCCGCAAATCGCTCAATAGCGGGATATATATATATATATATATATATATATATATATATATATATATATATATATATATATGTGTGTGTGTGTGTGTGTGTGTATGTGTGTATGTATGTGCGTGCGTGCGTGTGTGTGCGCGCGTTCGTTCGTGCGCGCGTGTGTGTGTGTGTGTGCGTACGTGCGCGAGGAACTGCAATGTATGTATATACCTGCATATGCACGCTTTTATTTCCATATATTTCTGCAAGATCTGCATTCCTCGAGGGCTGACAGTAATATGAATTGTAACACGCACCCTGAAGTGCTTAGAAGTTCATTAGAAACTATGTCAATACGTTTCTCCACACTAGCTTCATTTAAACCGTCCACATAGCCTGAAGGACAGATGTGAAGAGAACAGGTGGAAGGTGACTGGTCGGCAGATCTCTGGATCAACGCGGTCTGACGTGCAGCGAATTGTCACGTGCACGGGCGCATTTGGTTTCCGTCTGCGCAGCAGTGCCAGGCTCTGCTAGCAACGACCCCGAGGCGCACTCACGGATGTAGGGCCATCCGAGGAACGAGCGGAAGGCGACGGCCGCTGCGGTGAAGAGGAGTGCATGCGCGACGCAGAGGAGCACGTCGAAGAGCAAGTGGCCGAGCCAGTAGACGGCACCCGACAGCCCGGCCATGAGCTGCAGGTGCTTGGCGGCCGACATGCGCTCCACCAGCACGGGCAGCACGAAGTGCGCCGCGTGGTAGCACAGCGCCGCGGGCAGGAACACGGCGCACAGCACGCGCACCAACACCGCGTGCACCACGTAGCCTGCGCTCTCGCGGCGCACTCTCGACAGCTCGAACTCGCGGAAGAAGTTCAGCAGCGTGTCCTCAGACTCCACGGCCTGCACAAGCAGCTTCAACTGGCTTGGCTACATAGAGAAACGTTCAGTGCTTCTGAGCTGCCACCACAGATTGCGCAGTTGATTATCGATAGACCGATTAACAACGTCCCGAAGTAACTCCCCTTACACGCACACCGTAAAAAGCGAAAAAAAAAATCTTCCTCATGAGTGCATACCATGGTTATAATTATCACAAACTAATCATCTGCCTTCGCATGACCGAGTTTACTCCCGTCAGCGCACCTGGAAGTTGTCAGGAGTGTTGGTGAGCCGCACGAAGGACTCTGGGTCACCGGTGATGTCGCGAAGCAGCGCTATGTGCAGAAGGTTCAGGGCCAGCAGAGCAGAGTGTGGATTCTGGCCATTGAACCAAAGCGCGAACCTGCACCAACGCAGCATATTGTACTGCGCACGCTAATATTTAAGCCCCCTTTTTCCCCTTCCGCGAACAACATATAGGCGCGAACACATATGCCACGAATAGGTCAAAATACGGCACTTCCCGTCTCGCTATTTCAGGTTGCACGATTTCTATTTTTCCGTCAGCATAAACCCATCGCGTGACGTGTATCATATGCTACGTCAGGGTGATCATGCGAGCCAAGAAAGCTGCGACGAAGGCTGACAACGCATCTGTAATGACACCGAGCGAGGTCATTTATAGGTCTTGTCGGTGGCACGCCTCCATTTAGTGTTCTTCGGCGGTGCGCAACACAAGGAGGAAGATGATTGTTGCTTTGATACAGGTGGACCTAGCGTTGCGAAGCTGTAGAAGTGCTCACGAGGTCAACCGCTTTTTTTATTTTATTGCGATAGCAATTATATGGACACTTCAACCGGATTTCTGCCGTCGGCGTCGCCGTCGCCGTGAGGTTCCGCATAGATAAAATCTTCACCGCGCACCGTATGCCCGAGCGGAAGCGTGCGGGGACGCGCGCTGTCACGGAGAGCGAACGCACTCAATCTCCCACGCGCAAGCAACGAAGCGGGAAGCCAGCGCCGGAGGGAGCAGGGGGGGGGGGGGGGGCATTTCTACTCTGCCAACAACCACGCTCGTCGCTCGACCGCACCGTCCCTTATCTCTCCCACGCGCAAGCAAGGAAGCGGGAAGCCAGCGCCGGAGGGAGCGGGGGGGGGGGGGGGTCTCCACACGGCTCTGACCTTTATGCACTGTGCATTCGCCGCTCAGTTTCTGTTCAAGCGATAGACCGCACGTACCTTCGCCCGCTGCAGCGTATGGGCTTGCTGCCAGCGTTTTGACGGTCGTTGTCTGCAGTCATTCAGTGTGATCTATTCATGTTTGTTTGTGCGCGCTCACACCACTCTCGTTCATTCAGTTAGTCATAGTCGGGCCACATTTTCCAACGCACGCTACGCATGTAATGCTGCCCGGATCGGCAGTGCAGCGCTACAGGTGTGTCCCTTCGCACGCGCGCTGCCCACGGGAAGCGCTTCTCATCAACACCACCATTTCACACGCGCCTTCTCGTGGTCATCGAGTCTCTCTTCATGTCGGTCTACTTACGCCGCAGCACACCTGCTTACTTAATCAGCTCATGTTTACTACAATTCATATTGCTACCAAAGCCGCTCACCTTACTTCGTATGACATCGCTGTGTTGCTATCGCATTCATTGCTTCGCCCTTAGGGCGAAACTGTGACATTTTCTTAACATAATTACGCCACGATGATTCTCCGCTTGGCGCAGGTCTTAAATTTGCAGTCTGCTCAGAGTGGCACACTTCAATATGGTAATCTTTTTTGGGATGTTCTAAATCATGGATGGAGCTGTAAATATGATAAACGAATGATATAGTCTGTACTCTGCGCAAACATTCTTCTAATGTGCGATATCATTAGACACAAAATTTCCTAAGCTAGGATAATGGAAGGGATGGTATACGACAAGAGCGTAAAGCTATGCAGTCATGCGCATGCAGGCACAATTCGGTCAAGCGATGGAAGCCGCGAGTTCGAGAACTGCATCCTGCAAGTTGGTCTGCGAGAATTGTGGTGAATGTACATTTTAAATGGCCGCGCCGTTCCGCTCCTCCGAGTCTATGGAGTGTTTTAGTTTGGCTGCTCCCTCCCCCTCCCCCCCTCCCCGAAATTTTTTGTGCACCCCCACACTTCCCCCCCCCCCCCCCCCCCGCCTTTGTTCACGTCGCTTCGCGCTGACATAATTCAAGAAACCTTTGCTACTATCATAATTTCATCCCTGGGCGCTTCCGTTTGGGTTGGTAATTTAATTACAGCGAATCATGTCTGCATATGGAAAAAACTGTCACTGTGTTTGTCAAGGCTTTGACACTCTTGAGGTTTTGGGCGAGAATGTGGCGGCCGCATTGCAGCGGCCGCATTCTGAAGCAACAAATGCGCAACAAATGAAGCAACAAACGCGGCAGCCGCATTTTAGATGAAGGCGAAAATGCTCGAGGCTCGTTTAGATTTAGGTGCACGTTAAAGACCCCAGGTTGTCGAAATGTCCGGTATACATTTCCGCCGCTTCCCTTCAGGTGCCGGTCAGGCCGCGCTCGCGCAGGTCTGCGCGCGAAACGTCTCTTGTTTACGATTGCGCCCCTACGAAAGGCTGGTAGTAACTGTTGTGTTTTTGAATCCCAAAGCAGCAATTACGGAAGGCTGGTAGTTGCTGTTGTGTTGTGGAATTCCAAACCAGCAATGTACACACGAAGGGGTTGATGCCAGCAGCGAAATTCCACCGACTCGCAACATAATGCACGAAACAGACAGCCGACAAGCATGGATTACTGTTGTGCGCAGTACAACGTAAGTAAACTCTTGTTGCAGGCGCTGACAGTTCTCGTCGGAATTCACGCGTCCTGAGAAATTTATTATGTGCACTATGCACTGAACAAGACCGGAGTTCATTCCTGCAACGCTAGTACATCAATCAGTCGAGATTCTGTGAGGTACAAGGCCGCTTCCTGTATGCACCGGCGTAAATGAAGCAGAAATGATTTGCACGCACTACTTGAAATGCGTACACATGCCATATCTATGCTGTGCGGTGAAATATTCTTTATAATTCTGGACCTGCTGACGTAAAGGCAAATGACGGCTGCACGCTCGCACACAGCGGAAGACAGCGCGGCCCATGCACTTGCCGCAGGAAATACAACCCTCTCGTATGAGGGAGCAGGGCGACGAAAGCTTAAAAAAAAAAAAAAAAAGGCATTACGCGTTTTTGCGCGTATTTCAGTTTTCTAGCGCAAAGACGCAGCGAACACAGTAGGTATAGCCTGGGCACACGTGCATTTTCACGTGTATAGCCGTACATTCAGTGGCGCGATGAGAGACCGTTGCTCCAAACGCCCACTGTACCTGTCGTACCTTACTGTACTTTACTGAGCTTACTTTACTTTTTACTTAATTTCTTCACGCGAGGGGGGGGGGGGGGGGGGGGGCGTCCCATGTCTTTGATATACATGTATAGAGTCTGCTTAAACTACCGATATTTATTATCGATCACGTCACGTAGAGGAAAGCAGACGCTTGCCCCCCTACCCTCCCCCGAAAAAAATTTCGGGCTACGCCCCTGCCCAGAAGCGCATGGGTTTAAAGTGGTAGGAAACATCAACAGATCAGCCGTAGAGATAAGCAAGAGACGTTTAGAGTACTGGTGGAAAAAAAGCAGGAAAACGATGGATACGACCTGATCATTTAAAATCATGGGTAGCTGTACAAGGTAAATTTTTGAAAAAGAAAAAGAATAATGAGATGTATACAAAAATGCTAGATAAAGAACATGTATAGTATACCTGATTAAATAAAGCAGGCTAGGTAACTATTTGTCGCCACCCCGTTTCAAAGGGGAAGCCAATAAATCATCATCATCATCATCATCATCATCCACGGTGCCTCGATGCGTGCGCGCATCGAGGCACCCTAGAAAGGTCAGCTTCGCTATGCTAAACTAAAACGTGAAAATCGCCCGCCGCTCCGCTGTGGCTTAGCGGAGCGGCGATGGAACACCACAAACACCTAAAACACTCTAATAAAGGTGCGTACACAGTGGCGTTGGCGACGTCGGTTTTACTTCAGCGGCATGCACAGGCTTATGAAAGCTCTACTTCCACGTCTACTGTTCTGACCAGTCCTGACTGGCCAAATAATTTGAGCAGTACGTAGAACACCCTCATGATCATCACCTAATTTTGCCTATATATGTCAATGGCACGCATACAGTATGACGACGGCTGGCTGAGCGACGCTGAGCCGAGCAAGCTCTGCGGCGAGTCACTTCGCATACAAGTAAAAACAAATTGGACGCGGAGTAATTTGCCGGGCATCTGTGCACGCACACTGCCCCCTGTCCGTACATATGCCATTGTTTTTTCATCAACGATGTGAACAAGGGACCCGTATGGGCCCTTGTTGAGTATGTTCAATCCTCGCTACAAATTTCCGTCGACAACACTGCAGACGGACCTCGCAGCTCTTTGTCTCCATGGTTGCCCACTTGAGTGGCGTTATCAATGACAGCCGCGAGTTACGCGCATTTAATTGTCGATCTCACTGCATAAGCATGTATCTGCGCGTCAGTTTGCTAGGACAGTTTGTGCATATCGACCGGTTCGACCGGAGTAACGTTACACAGGAAAGGCAGACAGGAAACAAGATCACCGCTGTTTATTATTTCCTTTCTGTCGACCCTGTGCTGGCGTACCTGCGTTCGCGGTCGGTGGTGACCACGCCCATCGTGTACCGGAACACGTAATCGCGGACGTCGTCGGCGGCCAGGGAGAGCAGCTGCGACTCCACCTGGGTCAGGTCGATGCTGCGCAGTCGGACGCCGCTCCCTTCCAGCAGGGGACACACACGCTGCATCACCAATGCCTGCGAGCGCGTTGTCAGAACACAGGGAGAAAGGTTACAAGGGTAAGAGAAGAGCCGGCGTAATGTACATGCAGGGGAGTTCGTATTACATTTCGATTACTTATAGTGAGTTTCGAACAAGGCGACCATTTCTGGAGCGCACCCGCAAGCTGCCGTTCTGGGTGGCCCCGCAGAAGCCGATGGCGGGCCCCACAATTTCCTGCACGTCGTAGGTGAGCGTGGTGCGCAAAGTGGGCACGCTGGCCAGCAGGGCATTCTCGCAGTAGCCGCCGAGCAGGAGGAGCGCGCTGGGCAGCAGCCAGTACGGCGAGCGCAGCGCCACCGAGCGGGTCCAGTCGAGCAGCCGCTTGTGCATCAGCGCGCGCACTGTGGACACCGACGACGGATCGTCGCGGCTGCGGCCGCGCAGCATCTTCAGGGCCGCCATGCCGCCGGCGGAGACTGCAGCAAGCGGCAATCTTTGCTCGGCGTTCGTTTGCCCGCACTTATCTCGTGCACGTACCTGGCAGGAGCCACCCGACGTCGGCCTTGGCTGCCACCACGCTCGGTTCTTTCGACGATGGGGCCTCACCCTTGCGCGAGAAGACGCTCTGGTCTCGGGAAGACGGCGTGGAGCGCCTGTCGCTGATGCTGTGATACATGCGCGCAGGGCTTAAAGCATGCGCGCGCACTGTTCACGTCGTGGAGACGGCACGAGCGCGCGTTTCGGCCGACACGAACGGTGTCTCAGCGCTGCACGATCCCCTAATTCGCGAACGCGCCTCGATGGACAGATGGATTGTATGAGCACCCCCAGTGAAAAGGGGTGCAGCCATGGGCCAAGCTCAGAATTTTCACCTTTCTGCTGCGTCTATTCTCGGTTTCATAGTCATGAGCCTAAAATTATGCCCACTGCAGGACGAAGGCCTCTCCCTGCGATCTCCAATTGCCCGTCTTATATATAGCTGATTCCAACTTGTGCCTGCAAATTTCCTAACTTCATCACCTCACCTAGTTTTCTGTCGTCCTCGACTGCGCTTCCCTTCTCTTGGTGTCCATTCTGTAACTCTAATGGTTCACCGGTTATCCATCCTACGCATTACATGGCCTGTCCAGCTCCACTTCTTCCACTTAATGTCAACTAGAATATCGGCTGTCCCCGTTTGTTCTCTGATCCACACCGCTGTCTTCCTGTCTCTTAACGTTAGGCCCAACATTTTTCGTTCCATCGCTCTTTGTGCGGTCCTCAACTTGTTCTCGAGCTTGTTTGTTAACCTCCCAGTTTCTGCCCCATATGTTAGCACCGGTAGAATGCAATGATTGTACACTTTTCTTTTCAACGACAGTGGTAATCTCACAGTCAGGATTTGGTAATGCCTGCCGTGTGCACTCCAACCCAATTTTATTATTATGTAAAGTTCCTTATCATGATCAGGTTCCCCTGTGAGTAATTGACCTAGATAAACGTACTCCTTTACATACTCTAGAGGCTGACTGGCGATCCTAAATTCTTGTCATATTGCCAAACTATTGAACATTACCTTTGTCTTCTGCATATTAATCTTCAACCCAATTCTTACACTTTCTCGGTTAAGGTCCTTAATCGTTTGTTGTAATTCGTCCCCATTGTTGCTGAATAGGAGAATGTCATCTGCAAACCGAATGCTGCTGATTCGCCGTTGATCCTCACTCTTAAGCCTTCCCAGTCTAAGAGCTAGCTTGAATACTTCTAAGAATGCAGTGAATAGCACTGGAGAGATTGCCTTTCCTTGCCTGACCCCTTTTCTTGATAGGTCTCATATACCAGCGGGTATCTACTGCTCACTGTTCGCGCTCTCTTGGCTGCCTTTACGCCACCAGTCGCCTGAAGCCAACATTTACTGTTCTCCATTGTATATTCATACATCTTTCCCCCACCATTTTCAATACCAAAGGCTTCGGGCATGCGGTGACATGTGCTCGTTTATTTTTTTTTTTATGGACAGTGCGACACGCTAACAAAACATGCTCGATTGTTCCCCGATATCTTCACATGCATCCACAGTCGTCACAGAAACATTTTACGACTCGGCGTCCACGGGCTGCCAGATGCCTAAAGTATTATTGCGCAACAAAAAGACACGGACGGGAGAGAAAAACACACACACCAAGTTTTTCTTCTCTCCCGTCCGTGTCTTTTTGTTGCGCAATAATACTTTAGTAATGGATTACCAACTTGCCCGGAATGCTGCTCTCATTAAGCTACCACATCTCTTTTAACTGCAAAGCCTATTGAATTATCACAAAACATTTATCTTGATTTCATTCTTAGCTGTTCGATATAGTTCCACAGATTCCTCTCCATCTTGCCTATTCAGTATACGCTGTTTCTGGAACGCCGACTTTCCGTTTTCATATTTTCAGTGCCGCAATCAACGTCGTTAGCGTACTATTTACCGGCGAGTTTGCTGGTCCTCTTGATCTCCAGTTCGAATTAGCGCTTTTCCTATACACGTGGCTAAATACCTTAACTGCCAACCTACTTTCCTATTCTTAAGTCACTTTCCGAAACAGGTTTTGCTCTGAGCTTCACGCACTTCGAAGCACGCCCACCCCATTTCTCCCCGTACAGCATCATTTCTAGTTTTTCCATCCGCTCGCCAAGCTAGCCTTCCAATAACTCCTTGATAAATAAGTTAAACACAACGCTGTTTGAAACAGAACACTCGCTGTTGTGTTCAAACAGAAGCTGAAACACAACAGCGAGTTGCAAACGTATAGCCGGAAATCCTTTACTTCTTTCCATGCACACTAACACCCTTAAGGATGTTATAAAGGGCTGTTTCTCACTTAACATCCGCCATTATACCCATTTAGCACCCATTTTACTCAAAACACTATATACTATGGGTGCGCGCGAAAAAATGAAAACGCAATAAAATATTACCACCCTAAGGAAAGAATTAGCACCCTATACGAAAGGTTTTCGCACGTTCGCTACCGTTGAAAACTGTCCTTGCAGCTCTAGGGAATGTTAGGTTTTAAGCGTAACGAACGCATTTTCTTCGGTGCAAGATGTTACCTAGTGCAATGTTTCTCATGAAATGAAGTACCTGGAGTTTCTGGACAATTTATACACATAGATACAAATTTTACCGGCGCAAGACAGGCAGGGGTGCCGCTCGGGAAGGGGCTCGTCGTCGACGTGCCGCGTTTAGCGTGAGGGCTTCCGAAGCCCAGGCGAAACGTCAGCGAAGAGCCGCGGACCCCAAGTTGCGGGAGCGCGATGTTGAGGACAAACGTAAGCGAAGAGCCGCCGACCCTGAGTTTAGGGCAAACGAAGCGGAACGCCTGCGACAACATTGTCTTGCCACAAGCTTCGCTTACCCCCATTTTCCCGACATGGAAAGGGCTGGTGATTTTTAACAGCGAAGCTGTTTAAGCCAGCCGTAATTGGTGGTGCGTAGCCGTGGTAGCCATGGCAACCCGGAGGAGGAGGAGACCGCGTACAAGAGAGCGTGTGTGCATGCACGCGGTCTCCTCTTCGCCAGCTTCCTGCCTTCCCGACCTCTGCCTTTCTTCTCTCCGCGGCGCGCTGAGCTAGGAGAAGAAGACTAACATTTATTGAGGTAAAAGGGAAGGGGTTTAGGAGCTAGATGGGTGGGGCCCCAAGTCCAGGGCTCCACTGGCTTCTGCCGCCAGCCGGACGTGGCCCAGAAGCGCTAGTTGCACTTCCGGAGCTAGGAGAAAAAAAAAAAGATTACATCATCTTCCCGTAGGGGAACCCTGAGTAGTATGCGAAGCAGCCATGGGGTCCACTCGAAGTTCGGGATCGGCCTGTCGCCGCTGACGTTTCGTGGCAGCGGCTCGAGCCTCTTCTCCGCTGCGTTGTCCACGGCGCTGACACTGGCGTTGACGCTGGCGCTGTCCGTGGCACTCATCGTGGCGTTGCGGGAGGAGAATGAGAGGAGCGGAACGCGCGCGCGCATCATTATACCGCGAGCTACAGTGGCGCCCCCCAGCGTAGTATGCAGCGCCTAGCGTCGCGCCTCTAACATAAGCTGCTTCGCATTATCGCGCGCGGAGCCGCAGGTGTTGCCATTCGTTGCGCAATCCGGAGAGAAGAGGAGCGTCGGAGAGGAGAGGAGGAATGCCGAGAGGAGAGGAGATGAGACAAGGAAAGGAGAGAAGGAGGATGCGCATGCGCAGTGCGGGTGTGGACGCCGCACGGCGGATGGAGGGACGGACAGAGCCGCCGGCAAGAAATGCTTCGCATTTAAAAAAATCACCGCATATCCACGACGTTCATGAATTATGATGAGTGGGCGAAGCACTGAGGGATCATTCGGGTAAACCAGAGCTACGGACGAGAGAGAAAGAGAGCGCGCGTCGGGAACGAACGCTCTTGTGCACCGCAGCGCCCCTAGCTACGGACGAGAGAGAGAAAGCGCGCGTCGGGAATGAACGCCCTTGTGCACCGCAGCGCCCCTAGCTACGGATGAGAGAGAGAAAGCGCGCGTCGGGAATGAACGCCCTTGTGCACCGCAGCGCCCCTAGCTACGGATGAGAGAGAGAGAGAGAGCGCGTCGGGAACGAGAGAGAAAGAGAAAAAAACGCCCTTCTGCTGCACCGCAGCGCCCCTAGCTACGGACGAGAGAGAGAGCGCGTGTCGGGAACGAGAGAGATGGTGATGATGATGATGATGATTTATTGGCATCCCCTTTGAAACGGTGCGGCGACAAATAGACACCTAGCCTGCTTGATTTAATCAGGTATACTAGACATGTTCTTTATCTAGCATTTTTGTATACCTCTCATTATTTTTCTTTCTCAAAAATTTACCTTGTACCGCTGCCTATGATTTTAAGAGATCAGGTCGTATCCATCTTTTCCCTGCTTTTTTTCCACCAGTACTCTAATCGTCTCTTGCTGATCTCTACGGCTGATCTCTACGGCTGATTCTCCTCCCGCAACGCCACGATCGATGAGTGCCACGGACAGCGCCAGCGTCAACGCCAGTGTCAGCGCCGTGGACAACGCCGCGGAGAAGAGGCTCGAGCCGCTGCCACGAAACGTCAGCGGCGACAGGCCGATCCCGAACTTCGAGTGGACCCCATGGCTGCTTCGCATACTACTCAGGGTTCCCCTACGGGAAGATGGTGTAATCTTTTTTTTTTTCTAGAGCACAGCTAGAGAGCTAGAGCACAGCTGCGCCTCCAGCGGGAGCGGCGAGTACTAGCGTGGCTACGACGGCGCGACGAGGGACAAGGCTCGACGCTAAGGAGCTTCGCCCCTAAAAACAAAAGGCGAAAGCTTGCACTATAGGCTACAGCGTACTAGATTCTAGTACACTGTAAGTAGGCCGCGCAAAGCTCAAGAGACAGCGAAGCTGGCCGATTGATATCGAGTGGCTAGCCTCCAACGCGTTCGGCGTCGGCAAGCAGCAGCATTCTTGGCACTGTGCCAACCTTGGTTAGCCTGCCTGCGTTTGTGGCATGCCAGGAACGCTATATCGCTCGCAGGCGCCTTACGCGTCCGGCGCTAGTCACGCGAAATGTCGCTAAAGGGAAGGTACTTCCGAAAATGATCGCTCGAGAATACCTTCCTACATGCGTAGTTAAGTTAAACCAAGTTGAGACCTAGCAGCAACCAAGTTCACACCTAGCAGTAGCAGCCCGTAAGCTTCGCTGTGCCTAAGCTTTGCGCGACCGAGTGCAAACTTGCCAGATTTTTTCCCCCGCTGGTGCGCATGCATTACCTTGATTGTACGATTTAGTGCTATGAGGTCATTTAATATGCGAACACACACGCACACACATTATATATAGACCTTTTCACTGATTACAAACATAGGCCCTGCACGGCTTCCGGTTTTGCCCACGGACGTAGCTGCTAAATGTAACTGGCAAAGAAGCAACCATGCGTTAAAACATAGCAAATTGATAAGGCACGTGACCGGAAGTTTCTTGGGGGCGGCACGGTCGCTGCTGTTATCGCGATCATGAAACCATCTACACACACACACACACACACACGCACACACACACACGCACACACACACGAACAGGCGAATTCACGAGCATACTGCCTAAATAAACGAACAAGTAGAAAGAGACACCCCTTGCGTTAGCGCTAAAATAATATAATAGTGTCGAGAGTTGTAATATTGCCAGCGCAGAAGCGGTAGGAGAGAAATGGGTTGAATAGCGTTTGTTTTTGCATAATTTATTTTTCCTGACGCGGAAACTGTGTTCGTTTTTGTGGAAACGAAAAGAACTAGAACCTCGTCTGTTATCCTATTTTCTGTGCTAAGGTATACTAAGAGCCAGCTCGTTGCACGTGTCACTTCAGCTTGGCACAGAATGCCTTGAACCATGCACTAAAAATCTGGCACGTTGGCACTCGGTCGCGCAAAGCTTAGGCACAGCGAAGCTTACTGGCTGCTAGTGCGAGGTATGAACTTGGTTGCTGCTAGGTCTTAACTTGGTTAACTTAACTACGCATGTAGCAAGGTATTCTCGAGCGATCATTTTCGGAGGTTCCTTCCCTTTCGCGACATTTCGCGTGACTAGCCCTGGACGCGTGGGCGCCTACGAGCGACAGCGCTCCTGGCATGCCACAAACGCAGGCAGGCTAACCAAGTGCCAAGAACGCTGCTGCTTGCCGACGCCGAACGCGTTGGAGGCTAGCCGCTCGATATCAATCGGCCAGCTTCGCTGTCGGTCCAGTGCAAGCTTTCGCCTTTTTTACAGCGTAAGCTGCTATGGGCTGGTCGCCGCCCTCTCTTCAACGCCACCGTCCTCAATCGTGGCCCGCTTAGAGTCCCAGATCGACCAGCTCGCCGTTTCCATCGACGCCTTTCGGACGTCCTCCCATGACCAGCGCGGCTCCACCTCATGTCCCAGCCACCGTCCCTCTTCCCCGACCAGTCGCCACTCGCGCAGTCATGGGCGCTCGGCTGCAACCCCTCGGTTCCCGACAGGCTCATTCCAATAGCCGTTTCGGGTCGAGATGATGCCGCCACCGGCGACGGCGTCCGCCGCGTAACCGCTATCGCCGGAAACGCGAAAAAAGTACCCGATTCCCGCCGGGATCGAACCCGCGCATGCTGCGTGGGAGCCGGATACTCACCACTGAACCAAACAAGCGCTTACTATCGGGCCGCGAAAATACCCTATAAGCCAAACGCAGGGGAAGACGACTTGAGCCTCCGCCAGTATGGTGGCGCCATCTAGGTAAGATGCCTGCAAACGCAGCGTCCGCAGGCGCAGACGGCGATATGCGATTCAGACGAGGTGCATAATCAACGCGCTCCCGAGCTACCGAGCCTCCGCCAGTATGGTGACGCCATCTAGTTAAGGTGCCTGCAAACGCGGCGCGCCCGACATGCAAGTTACAGTTGTAAGGCTTGAGCGGGCTCAGCAGACTGCTGTGCAGGGATCATTACAAGCCGCAGCTCGCCGTCGACGCCGGTAGGACAGTTCAAATCGTTCTCGTCAAAACGAGGCGAACAGACTGCCGCGAAGACCCTGTTGTGCGTGGTGCCCAAATTGGAGCTACTCTTGAGCCGCTCCACCAGCTTACGATGTGACTGTGCTAGGTGTGCCGCGCAGGGCTGTGACTTTCTTCTCCTGGCTCAGTGCACCGCGGAGAGAAGAGAGGCAGGGGTCGGGAAGGCAGGGAGCTGGCGAGGAGGAGACCGCGTGCATGCGTCTCCTCCTCCTTTTCCAGGTTGCCATGGCTACCATGGCTACGAACCATAAATTACGGCTGGCTTTAACAGCTTCGGTGTTAAAAGATTCGCATGTGGTCGAAGGCCCCATTTAGTACCTTTAGTGAGCGGGCCCACGTCTGGCCCGGGCCCGTGGATTCAAGCCCGAGTGCCGCCCGGGGCAGCGGCCTCATGCCCGAGCCTGGCTAGGGCCCGCCGAGAAACGCTTCGGACGGCCTGGGCCCGTGCAGTGCTCTACAGTGGTATCTCTAAGCACCGGCACACGTGCGCATTGCTTGCAGTGATGCGGAAATTAAATGCGATCCCGTTCCATTTTGCAACGACATATTGTGTTCGCGCAAGGGGTCATTCATTGTCTGTTGGATTCACATAGTTGCTAAAGACTTGAGTCACACGGTTCCCTTTAATCTTCTCACTCAATGCGTATTTACTAGAATTTCTCGTAAACTCTCTCGCGAATTGACGATCTCGGGAGAAGTGTTGTGGTGGAGCTTTCAAAAAAGTTCTCTTCCGAATTACCGTTTGAAAAGTTATGCAAGGACATTCCACTACTGCGAGTTAAAGAAGCGCCATTTGAATGAAGATAGTGATATATGCACCCGTGGTGGATTGAGAAATTACCCGATTGATCATCGCCGTCGAGGCTGCTGCTGATCTCATGTACGTTTGCCATGGACGTCGCATTGTGATGAAATTTCCCACCCAAGTTCGTTAAAGTGTGCAGGTTGTGATTACATATTTGTGCTCGTAATGCCTTTGATGAAAGTAAACAAATTCAGAGAAAAAATACGGTTGGCCGGTGCCACTGTAATCAAAATGTAGTCAGGGAACAGATGAGACGACGCCGTATTAATAGTCATATCGAAATGCATTATCAGATGCGCTGTGTTTTGCGCGCAACGGTCAGTTTTGGCCACGCACATACCCTTGCAGCACGTCCTCCATCGTGGTGACCTTGATGCCGATCCGAGCGACGCCCAATGTGCGCTTGCTCTTCTCGAGGTCGTACAGGATGTCGCGCATGAGGCTGGCGAGCAGATCCGAGAAGCCGGTGAGGCGATAGACGACGCTCGAGGCGTTCTCCTCAGCCTTCCCGGCCGCCGGCGCCTGCTTGTAGATGAGCGCGTCCACGGCAGCCGCCCGGTACCCGCGACCTTTTTCCAGACGGAGCTGCGGTTTTGTCACGGTTGTTGACTGCCCAGTATTCTGAGCGTTAGACAACGAAGGCGAGTAAGCGATATTCCAGGCGAAACTAAGAGCTTTACAATCATGCAGCACAAAATTAACTTACCAGGTCTTTCAACACGTCGCAAGTGCAGTCCCCTTTTGCCTTCTACCAGTACAACTCGGTATTAAAACTACAGCCACGTGCGGCTCTTTGTGATATTTAGTCCCGAACTGATCACATATGATAGACAAAGCTTCTGTGCCGTCTTGTACAAATTTCTTTAACAAGCCCACACATAATAAATAGAGAGAGTACTCTTTCGTGTCACCATTTCTATCTTTATTCTTTTCCACCTCCTGCGGAAAAAAATTTCCCCCCTATACTGCGCATTCGCTATTGTCTTCTTCAACTGTCTTAGCATGCTCCACTCCCCCCGTCAATGTTTTTATCCCTCCAGGGATGGCATTTAAAAACTTTTGCTATAGAGGCTGATTAAACGGTGCCATTGGGCCTACATACCACACAATCTTAACACGTCCCTGCTGACTTTCGCAACAGATGATGACTTTGTGATTTTAGCCTCAGTTCCACTATTCTTTTCTCTAACCTCTACTCTTGGTATCGCCGTGTTCCGTTATTTCTGTCGAAATTCCTTTTTTCATTCTCTTACGGCACCTCGATCTTTTCTCTACTTTATGCCAGGTGGACCTAGTGTCGGCTGGTAAATGCAGGCTGGGCTCCCAGCAAAGAGCTGCGTGCATCCCAGGGCAGCGGTTACTATGAGCTTCAGGGCAGCACTTTCGGGAAAGTCTGGGCACATACTTATGTATATACTGTTGGATGCCGCGGATAGCTCGCTCAGCTAGCCCATTAGCTGCTGGGCGATGTGGTGCGGTGAACCAGAGCGCAACTCTCTCTGTCCATTCTTTAAATTGGTGGCTCCGGAAGGCCATGGTGTCAGACCCTGGTGCTCTCACGTTGTCAAAGCCCTTTCGGCTTAAGAAGGGGATCACACAGTTGGCGTCGTCCTTCCCAAGTTTTACTGCCACCATCATGGTGCACTCATCCACACACAACAAGAATGCTTGCGTTTTCTTCACGCCTTCAGATTTCTTTCTGAGTTCAGCAAAGTCCATGCGAATAACTTCAAATGGTATCCTCGAGTGCTCCGGCAATATGTGCTGAGATGGTCGTTTAAACTTTACTTGGTTCACCTGGTATTTGTGACATGATTGCACGTATCTTTTCGCGTCTTCTTTCATGCGGGCGCAATGTGAATCGTTTCGTCAGTTTCATGTAGGTTCACCAAAAATCATCGTGACCACCTGAATGAGAACCATCGTGATAAAGGTCCAGAATTTTCGGAAACCATGAGGGAGGCCCTGCCCGTCTCTGCCAGTTGTAAAGCGTTCCAAAACTTTGGCGGCACTCACTGTTTCATGTTGCACATGAACACGTAGGACTCCCCATCTAGACATCGCGTCAGCATCTTTCATAGAAGCTCCTGGGCGGTGATCCACTTGAAAGTCCAACTGTTGAAGCTCGCTAGCCAACCGTGCGACTTTTCCTTCCGGCTCCGCCATTTTCAAAATGTGGGTGGCCGGGCGCCTCATAATCAGCGTACAACTTGAATTTGGTACCTTCCAGGTAGTAACGGAAGTACCAAATAGCCTTTAGGACGGCTAGTGATTCCTCCTCGGTTGTCGTGTGATTCACCTTCGCTTTGTTGAACGTGTAGTTGTGAGAGCCAATTATACGGAGTTGGCGATTATTTGGCTAGACGTTCATCGCTCGATATCGAAGACCACTTTCAATAGGAACGTCGAGATAACGCTCGAAAATTGATGCCGATGTGAGATAAAGCGTAGCGAAAGTCTACAACAGCACTTACTTCCTGTGTGTGAAGGGCGCAAACAGATCATAAACGGCTACTCGTTCGGCCTGAAGCGGGCAGGCCTAGGCACGCCAGGTGCCTGCCGCTGTGGTATCGTGCTTGTAGCTTCTCGTACTTGCAAAATTTAACATCACCAAAGAAATACCATGCGGGCCGGGCTAGGCCACGCCAGGTGCCGCCACCTGGCGTGCCTGCAGAAGCTGCAGGCACGATACCACAGCAGAAAGCAAGACGCCAGGAAGGCATCTCTAAAAAGCAAAATAAATCTAAACAAACAAACAAACAAACAACTAAACAAACAAACAAACAAACAAACAAACAAACAAACAAACAAACAAACAAAACTATGGGGGAAGCTAATATTTGCAGTGCTGACGGGGTAAAAGCCCCTATTTTTTTATTTATTGGATACTGTGAGCCTAACAACAGGCCCATACAGGAGTGAACAGTCAATGCACAGATCAATTTCACAACATAATAACAGAACAATAGTTATCACGTTACTTCAGCACAAAGTTTTACGCGACAATGCTGTCGACACACTCAAGAGGAACAGCATATAATTTCAATTTTACATGGAGCAGTGCTACATCTATACACAAGTCTCAGCGTGATCTAAAAAAAAAAAAAAATGTCGACTATTGCAATGTTAAGGGTTCACACAAAAAGAAATTGCTCGATTTTAGCGGTAAACGCCTCCAAGGATTCAACATTCATGCAAGCGTGTGGCAGAGCGTTCCATTTTTATATATGGTAGACGGGAAGAAAGAACACTTTGTATGTGTCGCAGCGTGTTATATATGGCCTGATACACTTTCTATGATTAAGCCTTAGAAGAGCACTGATAGGGTGGTTTGACGTAGTCGTTCTTATTAACAGCAAGCTCATCGTGATATAACAAGTACATCATTTTCAAAGGGGCAACGCACCGGCGGGTTTGAAGTGTCTGTATTGCAGCGCGATTGCGCAGTAGCGTCTTTCCTAGAGTATCTAGAATAAATGAAACGGAGCGCCTTATTTTGAATTGCCTCTAACTTGTTGATAAGATACCCTTGGTAGGGATCCCATACAATACTGCCGTATTCGAGAATGGGGCGTACCAGAGATTTATAGCATGACAACTTAACATTTGGGGGTGCTGTTGCAAGCTTTCTGTCTGCGCAGAAATCCTAGTTGTCTGAACGCTTTTTGACACGTATTACTGATGTGCGTGTCCCATTTCAGTGTACTCGTTATTGTCACCCCTAAATATTTATACGATTCTGCCCCCGCAACGTTCGATCCCATGAGGTTGTAAGCGAAGAGAAGTGGCTTTTTTTTTCGCGTTATTGACATGCATGCTGTATTAGTTACGTTTATTTGCATTCCCCATTTGTCGCACCACTTGGCAATACTGAGCAAGGATGTATTTAATATAACCTGATCCGCCTCTGTTCGTATTGTTTTATATATGACGCAGTCATCTGCAAATAATCATAGTGTAACGTCTGGTTCAACTTCAAGGTGCATGTCATTCACGTATATTAAGAATAAGATAGGACCCAACACAGACCTTTGGGGTACTCCCGAGAAAACTTCCAAACATTCTGATTCCGCACTGTTTACTTTAACGAATTGTGTTCGGTTATTCGGGTCCAGGATACTACTTTGGTTTGGGTTCAGGATACTACTTTGTCATCTATTCCAATGTTCCTAAGTTTACTTATTAATTTCCAGTGGGTCGCCCTGTCAAACGCTTTTGAAAAGTCTATGAATATAGCGTCTACTTGTAGCCTAGAATTAATTACTGCTGCAAAGTCGTGAACAGTTTCCAGAAGCTCTGTTGTTGTCGAAATACCTTTGCGGAAGCCGTGTTGTTTAGTATGACGGAAGTTGTTTTCTTCAAGGTATGTCATAATTGCTTTGTTAATAATGTGCTCCATGAGCTTGCAACAACAGCTGGTTAGTGATACGAGTCTGTAATTGTTTACCTGTAGTTTGCTCCCGCCTTTGTGGATGGGGATGATCTTTGCACGAAGCCATTCCGCTGGAACGCTAGCAGTTTTAAAGGATGCAGTGAAAATTTCATGAATAAACGGAGTCACTTGCTCTGCATAGCGTCTGAGAAACATATTTGAAATATTGTCGGGTCCCGGTGACTTTTTAACGCCGATTTCTGAGAGGAGGTTTAAAATACTCTGCTCTGAAAATTCTACTTGCGCCATTGTGGAATCATGAACTAGCGTTTTGTCGTGTTCCGGAGGTCTTGAAGTGCGGGTGAAAACAGACTGAAAATATTCGTTGAACGCTTTTGCGAGAATGGAAGCATCGTCCTCAATTACACGGCTGATTTCTAACTGCGCAACACCGTTTTCAGTCTTGGACAGATAGCGCCAAAATTTGCTCGGTTCATGTGTCATGAAAGTTTTAAGTGTGGTAGCAAAAAAGTTGTTACGTGCAGAGCTAATTTCCTGTTTTAGTTCAAGGGTTAATCTACGAAATTTCTCAGAGTTGCCTTTGCTCTTGCGCATGCGCTTTATTTTTCTTTTCTTGTGAATAATATTGCGTGACATCCATGGCGTTCTGCGCTTGATACGTTTTATTTTTGTAGGCACAAATTTTTCTTCACAGTAAGCGGTCGCTTCTTTAAAAGTTTGCCACAAATTTTCCACTGTACCGTATTTTTCAAGACAAAGGTTGTCCGATAATGCTTCCAGGTAATCAATGACACCAACATCATCAGCTCTGTTGTAAACTTTGACTGGAACACGTGATTGATAACCCGATTTTTCGCAACCAACGTTCAGTGCCAGTATCAAAAGCATATGATCGGAGATCCCATCCTCAATTGTTAGTTCGGATGACAAAGTATGTGACACAAATGCAAGATCCAGTACCGAACTCGTTTGCTCTTTGATACGCGTGGGCTGCATGACAAGCTGATCTAAAGAGAAGCTATAGCCAATATTCAGGAGAAGCTCACAGCTGGACGCTTCCTTGCCTGTTATCGATAATGTATTCCAATCAATAGAAGGAAGATTAAAATCGCCGATAAGGACTACTTTAATTCTATTTTTAACATGTTCGGTAAGGTAATCATGAATCCGCGTCAGATATTCGTCAGGAGCATTCGGCTTGCGATAAATTGCACCTATTAATATGGAGGTATCGTGACCTTTTATAGTGCACCAAACGCTTTCGTGATTATGGATGCCTTGTTCAGCGTGATGTGTAAGCCCACGTTTTACAGCGATAGCCACACCACCCCCGCGACCATCACGATCGAAGCGAACAAAGGAGTAACAGGATGGAATAATTTCGGAGTCATGTATGCCAGAGTGCAGCCAGGTTTCCGTGATTACGACAACGCCAGGAGAGTACAGGATAAGCAACTGTTCAAGTTTGTCAATCTTATTTACTATGCTTCGTGAGTTAAAACAAATCAGCGACAATGAAGACGCACTGGCAATTTGACAAGTACGCCTACTGTTGGACCCCCCGGCGCCTTTAGAACTAGGTCTGTCAAGCAGTACTCTTGAATTTTCAGCTTCATTCCAAACATATAGCTGATCATTTATTTTTAGTTCGTCAAATACAAGGGCGACCTTATCGCCCCTTTCCCGTTCAGCTTTCGATGAACGCCAAAGCTCACTACGTAAGGCGCGAACAGGCGTCGAGAAGTCCTCAGAAATAGATAATTGACTGCCTTTCAGCTTAAAACAGTTTCGCAGAACAGCCATCTTTTCACTGAAGTCGAAGAATAGGGGAATAACGGGACGAACACGACTTTCAGTTTTCTTGCCGATACGGTGAACACGCTCCACCGATTGAACTTCAACTCCGAGCATGTTTTTGATTATATCTTTAACAACGGCCTCTCTCAGGTTCGCCACAGTTTCATTATCTGCTTCCAGGAGCCCATAAATAATAATATTGTTACGGCGGCTTCTATTTTCTAACTCATCTAGTTTGCCAGTCAGTGTTTCGACCTGTTTACAGACAGTGCTCACTTTCTGCTCGCGTTGTTCAATTTTTTCACTGCACTGTTTGAATGATGCCAGGCAAACCTCAATTTCCGCAAGTCGGGCTTGTAGTCCCTGTAATCCTGCTTCTAGGGTTCTCTGTGAATTTTTAATTTCCATAACATTTGTCAATTTATCATCAAGCGTGGTAGGGCCAGGATTTTCCTCAATAACAGAGCAATAACAAAATTCGGGCAGCATCAAGAACACAAGACAAAATGCACTGGGGACTTGGTAGCACCAATAAACAAGCGTAGTCACTTCTGATACATTTAACAGACAACCATTTGTCACCAACCTGTACAACAAAGATGAAGTGGTTATTCATGACGCCTGCGATGGTGCCACCAAGTCCACTGAAGGGAGCTTCCGGTGGTTGGCTCCTTTTATAGATTTCCTCTGATGTCGCTGCCATCGGTGGTCGACCGAATCGCTCATGCGCCGTAGCAGTCACTGTCTTGCTTGGTATTTTGTCTTCATTTGCGTTGATTTCCATGGTAGAAGTAAGTGATAACACGGGTATGTCTTGCCTGCTGGCCCGTGGTACAGCCGACGAAATGAACGAAAACAAAGGCGAATAGAAATAGACGAAAACAATATAGAAATGAACGACATACATATAGAACGACAATGAAACATATAGAAATGAATGAAAACAAAAGGCGAATGGAAAAAGGCAGATACAGCGGACCTAAGGCCGCAAATTTGCAGCCGACCACTTCGATGCGACAAGAAGAAAAAATCAGACGTGAGCTACACACATACGACCTGTGGTATTTAAAAATGCGGCTCCACTAACGTGAAACCTGGGGAGGTGCGAAGCATGCAGTGATGCACCGCTAATGGGCTCATACTGCCTTAAGCAATGGCTCATAACCCCGTAAACGCGGCCTCCCCATTACGACGACAGAAGAGAGATGAAATTCTACGCTGGAAAGATGAGCGGCAACGCAGCTAGCTGTGGCAGACGACGACGAACGCGGGAGCAGTGGCACGAGCGCGTGCCGAGCGCGAGCACGAACCGCTTGCTTCAACGCAGCCAGCTGTGGACGACGACGGCGATTACGACGACGACAATTACGACAGGAGACGCCGACAGGCCGGGCGCATAAGCTGCTTCACACCTAAAAGCTTTTACATAACAAAAGACACGAGAACAAACGCAAAGGTGAGGGCGACAATACGCAAATGCTAATTGTCTAGTTATATATTTCATGAAAGATGACCGACGCCGATACTGACCGATACGCTGTCCCTTTCTTATGAATAACTTATTACCCGCGCGCTGGTCGAGATACTTGACATGTCATAGATGTAACAACGCAAATGCCAAGAGAAGTCAGAGGTTGCCGCAAATCTATTGGACTGACGAGGGTTGTAAGTTATCCGATTAGGATCCGGTTTGGAATATCCGATTAGGACAAGAAATTTGGCATTGCAGGCCAATGGTTTTACGCTGGTCGTATTCGGCAGATCATGATAAGCGATATATAAGTACCACGTATCAGGCACGACAAATGGGCTAGGTGCATGGTATACAGTATTTGTGAAAAGTTTCGAGGATATTCCACGTGTGACAAGATCCGCTCAAAGGCCTAGTTGCAGGTCTTCTGTATCAGTTGCACCCCTGGCGTTCCAAATATTGGGACAGTGATGTCTGAACCTTCGCGCCAACGGAAATACTGCAAAATCATTGTATGCGGCCTGACAATACAGGTCCAGTCACGGGCGCTGCGGCTTCGAAAACTGAGGAAAATTGAGCGCGTTCCAATCACATGAGGATATCAACGACTTGGTGAGCAAAGGCGATTGCTTCCACGTCGTCATACACATGGTTCGTGAAAATAGCAAATTGGGTAATTCATTAAGGACAAGTGATACGGTGCGTTCAGTCTCCTCGTCTATCGCCCGAGACATTCACGCACCAGGTATCCCATGCCGAACTGGCTCTTGATGTACTCAGGCGAGCCGGCGCAGAAGATCGTTCCTCGGTTGAGGACCACAATGCGGTCGGCCAAGGCCTCGGCCTCGGCGTAGTCGCTCGTGGTGAGGAAAACGCCTCTCTCGCGCCGTAGCTTTAACAACACCTCCCACAGCTCGCGACGACTACTAGGGTCCATGTTGCGAGTCGGCTCGTCCATCACTATCATCTCCACCTGCACGGTGCGGTTAATGGCAAGCACCAAATCAGGCCGCACGCTTTCAGCGCTCGACAGAACTGTACTTTACATGTAAGCTATGGCGTTGAGGCACATTTCGCAATTTCTATCGCACCTGAACCGTGGCATTGCTGAAGTCACTGTACGATGCCACAAACTTCAGGCCTTTCGATCATTCCTTATTCTGCAAAAAAAAAAAAAATCCTTACAGTTTACTTTTAATTGTAAATTGAGCTTCCTTTCAGAAGTCGACTGCTCGGCCGGCTCGTTACAGCTTCCGGCAACGCCTGCTTAAACCGGCGTTTCGAGGAGTCCAAGGAAACGCCACATTTTCGCCTCGTCGTTTGGCATGCCACACTTGACACTGCGCAAGTCGGGGATTTGCGTGTAGCCTGATAAGCATCGCTCTCTTTCTGCCGTCACTGCTCTCCACTAGTTGTTGTGGCGTCACATCAGCTTTGACGTCTCCTCTGCGTCTCCTCTGCGTATACCTCCGGGTCCAGATCGTCGCTCCTCTGAATTCATATCGATTATAATTGTGGGCCGATGCTAGCTAGCAAACCCAAATTAATATTAGCAGCAGATTGACTCAAGCCTTACGAAATTGTGTTTAGACTGTCTATAGAATATCTGTAGGCTTCTTGTAGACGACTTCGACTTTCTATAGATTCGTTATTTTGCCGATACAAAATCTACAGACAGTCTGTTGACAAAAGGTAATAAGGTTTCTATTTCTTTTTGTCTACTCCCATTCTATAGTGGGTCTATAGAAAAAAGTCGATAAGATGTTTGTTTCTTTTTCTCTACTTGCGCTACAGTCAAGGTTCGACAGCCGTATACCGTATATATGCCGTACATGCCGCGTTTACCTCTGCGTAAGGCATCATGGCGGTGGCGGCGCTGAGGAGGCGCTGCTGTGCCGGGCTGAGCTGGTCCACGTACCAGCCGCGGTACCGGGAGAGGCCCGTGTCGCGCATCAGGCGGCTCACATCGCGACGCACCTGGTCCCCGAAGCCTCCTTTTGCCTGGGCCGGTGCAAGGTGAATTAGCGCCGGCATTGCACCACCAGTGCGTCTCACGCGATGTATGCGCGGCGACAATTAACTTTCCAGAATAGTAAATCACGTCATTGTCGCAAGCTACTTTAGGAGAACAAGTAGGGAGCGGTGCAGTAACTTAACTTTAAAGTGGGCCTCAAAATGGCGGCAACGTTCCTGCATTGGACACGTGGACTCCCGTTTCAGCATCGCTTACATGTTTGGTTTAGAGCAGGGATATGCGCGAGCACATTCACGTGAAATTCATCTCGTGAAAAACTTGACAGTATATCTCGGCATGCGTACACAGACTCGAGCAGCCGAAGAAACACCAACCGTTCCGAAGAAGGTCAGGTGCTCCTCCACGGTGAGGTCGTCGAACAGAGTGCCGTTGTAGGGGCAGTAGGCGAGCACTCTCCGCGCACCCTCCGCGTTGTTCGCGACGTCGCAGGAGCCGACGGTGATGGCGCCGTTGTCCGGCGCCAGACAGCCTGTCACCGTGCAAGTTTCTGCTCAGCGAGATTACGAAATTTTGCGCAAACACTGCCGGCATCAGTTAATGAGCGGCAGGGCCTCAAAAGTGTTCGGTATACGTGACAATGAGGGCAGCGGATCAAGTGCTCCGAGTTTGCGCAGGGTTAGCGGACAACGATAATATATTGTGCTGGGCACTCACAAGATGCGCATTGACTAAAGATGAGTGAACACGGAGTGATGATATTTAGGTTAATAGGTTCGCGGTTCCCTGATATTGACACAATACCAGGGCACGAGCAGGCACAACGCTTCTCGGACGTTCACTCCTTGCGTTAGCTTCAAGTTGCTCCCGCTCTGGTTGTTTAGCTAGGCGCCACAAACAAGGTGTTTTGTGCGTAGTTTAAGATCTTAAGCAATGCAAGATAGACTGTATAAGCTGGGAATTTGCGCTGCTGAGGTCGAGGGCGCGGATTCGGTCACGGTCGCAGTGGCCGCATTTCAATGCATGGGCGAGATACAAGTTTACTTAGGTTTGTATGCACGTGAAAGAAACCCAGGGTGGTCAAGGAGTCTCCCACTATCTATCAAATCATGGCTCTGGCACGTATAATACCCCAGAATTCAAATAATTTAGACTGCATTACTCATTAGTAAACTTGCTAACACGTTTATCATTGAATTGGTGGGGATGCGCGACTCTCACGCGTCCCCTGATGTTTTCCCCGCGTAGCTCCCGTGGTCCAGCTTCTGTAAAGGCTTCACCGCGTGGCTAACGCCGGCGGCAGTCGGTGTGGTTGCGGCGCATTGCGAGAGATGGCGCATTGCGATGCTAACGACGGGCTTACATGGGAGAAAAAGGTCGATGGCGCTTTCTCTTTGGCTTGGGATCGGCGACCAACACGCACGAACGCTTCGCGCGTGCGCCGGCCCGACCGTCTCGCGAGGCTAAGAGCAGGGCACCGGTATCGACGAACACGGATCGTTCGAACCCGCCACCGTTCGTGTGACCATACGCGTGAACGACTAGGCGACTGGTGTCTAGCATGGGGCGAATATATTCGCTCGCTATCCGGTCGCGGTGAGTCGGACTTCCTTGATTTGTCGAGCGCCCATGTGAATGTTCTATGGGTAGTAATTCGGCTAGCGTGCATTAGTGTATGAAAGGCGCAATAAATGCCCCTTTGCTTGTTTGTACCACTGTGTTGTCGTTCCTTTGTCCCAAGAGCCCGTGTGAGACCCCACAAATTACCCGTGATCAGCTTCATCATGGTCGTCTTGCCAGAGTCGGGCGGTGAGAAGACCACCGTGATTTGCTTGCCAAAAACGTTGAGATTGATGTCGTTCAGGACCGGCTTTAATCCATATTTCTGCGACAGGCAGATACAGAGCGTTACATTAAAGGAAAGCGAAATATTAAGTTAAACTGTGTCAGTTAATCACGGTTCTGCAATAGCTCACACCGTGACACTGAGAGCTTGATAAGCCAGCACGCAAGACGGATTTCGCGCACGAGCTCGCCGTGACGTCATACGTTTTGACAACGTCTGCTCCCTGTCGATGTAGTTGCTTATCGGTAGAGAAGAACTACTTTGCCGTCTAACAGAACCAAAGACTTCCAAAACAGCTCAGATATGAGAAAACACTCAAATCTGCGGCGTCACATTGACATAACGGCACTGGTGTTCCAGCGCTAAATTCAAGTTTTGTCTTCGGTTTCCTCCTGCAGTAACCAACCTTTTTCCACCATATAAATGGGGGGTGCCATCATTCAAATAATACAGTTCTTGTTATGCCATGCGATACGCATCTTGTGCATAAATTTTGTGGTGAACACACGACCGCGCTCCGCCGAGCGGCCACACATGGAATTAAGTCGGCGCAAGTGCAATAAGGCGTATGCTTCATTGTTCGCCCGCCAATGTCGTTTAAATAAAATGTCCCTCGCAGTATTGTTGCACGAGCTGCATCGCCCCTGCGAAGCAACATTTGCGCGTCGCAGGTATAAACGGCAGGCCCCACCATTAGCCAAATAAACTGCAAGCTGTTTCCTTTTGAGGTAAAGTATATGGTTCCTTTCGTGAACACTTAGATCTAACTGAAAGGGTCCAAATTGTTTTTCCTCGATGGAAACGTTTGCCAAGTTCTACGCAGTTAATTAAGGCTCATGTTGGTGAACCCGTCGGTCTTTTAAAATATGTACACAACAACAAGGCTTGCTTCGCCACAACGGCGATATGGCATTGAAAGCGGGATTTTCTTCACTGCAACGCAGCTTCGGCGCGCGAACAATGAAACAGACGACACGAGGTATTCCAGGCACCATGCGCGGCCGCACTGATCGAATGCACTGCATGGTGCTCAGCGGCCGCGCGCTCGCCCTTATCGTGCTCATCGCTGTACCAGTCATTCTTCATTGACACGGCGCACCATGCAGTACAATAATTTATTTAGCGATTCCTCCTATATGCGAGAACAAACACGGAAAATTAATTTCTCGTTCGGCGTCTGTCCAGCTGGTCGAGCACTAACAGCTCCTCAGATATGACATCATCGTTGCCGTCAATGTGTAAGCTATAATGTGGGAAGACATTTGATGCGAATCTACGCCGTGTCGGTGGCCGCACGTTTAGGGTGCCTCAGTGCGCACCTCCTCACCTCCTCCGTACAGGGTGGCGACATTCTTTGAAGGAGGGGTCGATGCCGACAAACCAGTTTTCTCGGCACAATGCGCCATTTTCCATCTCATCTCCGACGGCCACTCTACACGCGTGCGTGGTTAGCAGCACGCTTTGCCTGCCGCGTTGCGAGTTTTGCAAGGCTACCGGGTGCTGCGTCACACAGTGCTCTAATAATTCGAGAAATGGCTGGCAACTGTTTGCATTTCTGAGAGATCGGAAAAGAAGGCTTCTATATGGACGGTCACAAGTGGCAGCCTAACGAACGCTTCGTGTGTGTGTGTGCAATACAGTATCTTCTGCTCTTTCTTTTTAAAAACTGGTCGACCTGTAACCACGAAATAAAATTCGGGGAAACTGTGTATGTACAGTAATGTTTACATTTCGTTAGTGCGCGTGTTGACATTGCGAAAAATTGTCGGACTTGCGGAATCAAATCCGAATTTCAGCGATGCTGTACACTTGCAAACCACTTTTCATTTCCAAATACATTTCATTCCACCAAATTACCAAACCGATACACTCTTTAGTTCCTTTGCGCTTGAAGTGTTGTAGTATAATATTGCTATTTTGTGGCTTCATAACTTGCCCTACAGAATTCTAATTTCGTCAGCACGCGTTATCGAAGGTATACGCTCTATTCGTAGAAGCTTTCTGTCTTACAAGCCTAGTTGTTTTTCGCGACAGTTCTATGAAGATCCGAAATTGGTCCGAGCAAGTTTGCAATTACCGAAATTGACAATTTTCCACAACACAGGTAATTCGCCCTACAGTCGTAACTTTGTCCCCAGATTATTACCTTTAGCGCTCCCAGATAGCCTACATTTCCAGCTCGCTGCGAAATTTGGTTGTTCATATAGGTTCGGGATTGCGCTTATTCGTCTCTGTGCACGCGTTCGTTTTTACGCGTCTTTCGTTTACTCTTGCGGGTGTCAGCTCACTTTTTCAGCCACTTATTTAGTCTAAGAAGTTCGGTGTAAAATATGAAATATGGCAAACTGCACCGCAGCCACAACCAGTCCTACTCTGAAGAAGAGCTCGTGGGTTTACACGCCTGAGTGCTTATTGCTGCAAATAAAGCACGACAGGCACGCGCTCGTAACCCGAGACATTTTATTCCTTTTACGAATTACCAGCAGCTGAATGTGGCGTGTTGTGCCACATTGGTGGCTTCCTTCTAGAAGGAATCGTGAAAAAGATAAATCATTGTGCGCCATGCAGAGCTGCACATTTGGGGCAGAGTACCAGCGAGCAAGCCTACCTACCCACCCTGAAAGAATACATTCGGGGAGGTAGCGACCTTCATTATCCAAGCAATGAAGTAACGAAAGCGCTGAAGTCATGCGAAGAGCATTTCAATGGCATTGCTGCTTGGACTGACACGGTCTTCAAATTGAGGTCGACGCCGTGCAGACTGTGACTAATTATCTCACTAGGACTCCGAAGCCAAGTGTGGTGGCATGCCGCCAGCACAAGGAGATTGTCGAGAACCTCCAGCTCAACTAAGGCTGCGTGAACTGAAAGCACGAGAGATTGGGGGGCATGGGAGCAAAACTTTCACGCATTACTTCCGAAATAAATGACAAGGGGTGGCAACTGTTCTCACCGCTGCACCATGCAGCGTGTAACACCTCTAATACCCCTGTCACACGGGCACTCGAAAGTCTTTTGAGCAAAAAAAGACTTCCCCCGAAAAAGAGTTTCGCCCGCAGACACACGACAGGGAGCGATCTCTTTTTCAGAAGCAGTCTTTTCTGGAGTAAGTGGTTCGTGTGGAAAGGGAAATTTTGGCGCTATCTTCTGCAGCCCTTGAGGGAGCACGGCTCAGCGCCAATGTTCTGTAAGAGGAGTTCGCCGATCTCCTTTGCAGCCGAAAAGGCTCATTATAAAAATAATTTTATGTCTCGCAGAAGGTGTAGTAAACCCAGTAATGCTCATTTTCTTCTGTGCTCCCGTAAGCAGGTCGACCGGGCTGGGGATGTCACGTGATGACGCTCTTTAAGCTATTACAATAAATCTTTATATTAACGTTTCTTATGATAAATTTATTTGAAAAACGTGTACACAATAAGTTTTCACTTTATATTTCGAGATACACAAGTTTTTTTTTTTTTTGCCGATATTGATTCGAACGCTAGCGCCACGATTTCGATAGCGTGTCCAGAAGGAAACACTAAAAGGAGATCGTCGGCGCCGTGTGTCTGCTGCGCAACACCTGTTCATTCAAAAGTCTTTCAACTTGGTAAAAGACCGCTTGCGTAAAACAGTTTTTGCGTGCTCCTGTGACAGAGGTATAACTTTCGAACCGCATGAAGCGATCTAAATTACCCTGCAAACATGTTTGACTATTTAGTATTTTCATTTCAAAAAACTACGTGCGGAAATCAGAAGCAGATGTGGTCTATAATTTCAGTTCACACCTTTACAAGAGAACGCGATTTTTGATGCGTCAGCTCCCCATACGAAGTTGTTTGAGCGGTACGTGTACGAGCTTAAAAGAAAGAAAGAAAGAAAGAAAGAAAGAAAGAAAGAAAGAAAGAAAGAAAGAAAGAAAGAAAGAAAAAGAAAAGGGTAAGCAAGTAACTTCCAATTGCCAAGGTCACGCAGTAACCCTTCTGGGAACGCTTCAGCGCGGCCATTCCTTGCACGAACCTCTGTATATACATTTGCTTTGTGAGGCATAAATGAATAAAAAGCCTCTGATCGTCCTAGCTGTATATACAGAAAGACCGTCTCGCGTCCCCGCGCTATAGGTACAGGCATGGCGCCCGCCGTAGCAGACGACGCGGTTAGAGTGTACCAGAATATATAGTTCTAGTACACTCTAACGCGCCACCCTTTACGAAGTGGCGGGCGAGAAGGAGGACCCTATACGCACCTTGGACACTCCCTTGATGCACACTATGGGCTGGGCGTTGGCCGGCTCCTCCTCGAGGTGTTTAGAACTTGCAGTGGGAGCGCGCTCTGGTGCGCCGGAGGCCACCGGTGGTCTCCAGTACGTCCCCTGTCACGCGCGTACCATGAGGTTAACAGGCAGGGTCTGCACCTTGACAGCGTCAGCTGGCGAGATATCCTGTATGCGGTAAAATACGTTGCACGGTGACGATATGCACTTAACCCCGTGCGTCTTCCAGCGCTTAATCAACTCGTCCGTCCGGTGTGTGCAGGGGCGAAGTGCTTGACGACATATTCGACCGGTCGAGTCAGAGCGCTAAAGACAATACAAGACAGCAGCTGTGCTTTAGTGCAAGCATAAACAAGCTCTAAGGGCGGAAACTAATCCATTGTCGCTATACTGTATACCTGCTAATTCTTCAATACTGCTGTATTTCGCGGCTTTCCTATATAGCTCTGCCAGATCACTTAAAACGACCAGTTGTATGTGCTATCTTCACAGTGACGAAGCTTCGGCCATAGCTATTGCCCACGCCCTACCACGGCCTACTCCTCCTGTCATCATACCTGCAACGACCCATTAACGGCGGTACTGGCTGCGATATTCGCTCCTCACACTCTTTTTACACAGACTCGCAGGCCTCCATAAAGGCCTGCGCCCGGCTGGACGCGCGCATTGATGCTGTTCACTCGATACACCGGGCGATGCGAATCGCCGACGAGGCTGGCCACACTGTCCACCTCGCATGGGTACCAGGTCACGATGGGGTCGCTGGCAACCGAATGGCCGACTCTCTGGCAAGGGAGCTCCTTTCCTGCTCATCAGAGACGCGGCCACAAGTGCCTGACGACCCCAACGACCCGGACACAGTCCTGGCAGAGGCGAAGGAGGCTCCGCGCTGCGTAACATCCTCCCGGAATATCTTACGCCGCTGCCGGGGAAGTTTACCCGTGCTGAAGCCACACACACCTGCGACGCATCGTCACTGAGACAGCAGTGACACCAGCCCGCCGCGCCAGGATGCGCCTCCAGGGCTGGTATTTTGTAGCAATGCCTTTCCTATGCTAATGCATTTTCGCGCTTTTCGCGCTTGGTAGAGCGACAATCCACTCACGTTATCAACGAGATTGGCCGGCCGTGAGCGGTGGATGATAAGACTATCATAGAATAAAGCATAACGCATCGCTACAAAATACCGGCCCAGACCTGGCAATCTGCCACTCGCCGAGTAGGGTGGCTATCACTCTTCTCGCCGAGCACCGGAGAAGAGCGATAGCCACCCTACCCTCTACTCTGAGGCCGCAGGATCTGGACGCCTGACGCCTTCCCACTGGTCCCCCCGATAGACGGCGCCTCATATTCCAGTCATCCCTTCAATTTCTACAAGATTCAAAAATTATCAATAATATCTGAACTAACCTCCTCCTTTTTCCCTCCCCGCGTCCTGATGGATCCACTTCCTGGGGCGAAAACTTTTTGTGTGTATTTTTTTTAAACGTTTTAACGATAACAACACAGGCGGACGAGAGTTAAAACTTGGCAGATAGTATGATGCGCAGCCCGGTGGAGCCCCGAGGGCGGCAATCTTGGAGGTGTGAGCTGACGCAATCGAGCGGACGTCCCCTAACGTGCCACTCCAGTCGTCACTACAGGTCCTGTTCGTAAACGTATTATCACATGCAGGAGACAATCAGCCGGCGGCGAGCCTCCTTAATCAGCGTAACCTTCCTCAGTTATCTGATAAATAAAATTCGGCATTTAGAAATCACCGGAGGCCTTAGACATTCGCGCTCAGCTGTCGTTCTTGATGTATGTGTATAGTTTGCATAGCGAGTTTTTCCGGCGCGTACTTTTGTATCTCAACAACGTCATTCTTGACGCTCCAGATACAGATTTCAATTAAAAACTCCAGATTTCAATTCAAATCTTGACGCCGATTCCATGTTTTTTTACCGCTGCATGTCCAGCGATTTCATGTCAGGACTATGGGAAATTTAAACATGTGCAGTGTTCCTGAGAAGAAAGCGCCAGGCACAGCTGACAAAATTTCCTCAGAGATAATGATTCCTATTTTGTGTGACAAAAGCGGAAAGAAAAAAAAATCAAGAGAACCGCATGGTGCATCGCTTATGTGCATAGCGTAAAACGCCATGCATCCGTCCATGCTGTTGCCAACGTATCAGCAATTTTCTGCTCTAAGATTAAAACAATGCATGGGGTGGATAATCGCTGCAAAACGTTGTAAGGCGTTGTGCCTGATTTGAGATATGCAAATGTGCGCACGGCTTCCGCCTACCGTTAGCAGGAATGCGTACGGCTTCGCTATTTTGTGTTCGTTGCACGTGGTGACGTTGTCGATGTACCACGTGAGGAACGCCAGCAGCAGGCTCGAAGCAGCGCTTACGGCGATGAGCTGGGCTACAGTGACGTTGTCCGGGACCCGCTCGGCGCTGACGAAAATATCGAGCGCTCCCTGGCCCTCTGCGACCACACGTACGAACAGCGCAATGAGAAAGAAATAGGTGGGCGGGTGACAAAGGCATCGTACAATATACACGCCCTCGAAGATGCAATTTCAACTCCCCTCAACTGCACAGCCGTTTGTTGACGTCGTGGCATTGTAAACGCGCTGGATCTGGCCCGGTGCACGACGTTCAGGGTGTGCCATACCTGACCAGAACATGCTTAAAAATTATTTTGCCTATAAGTTGAAAGTCTAACATAACCAGTAGAAATTCTGGAGAGTGCCTGTGGGCAACCTCTACAAATGCGTCAGTAGAATTATGTATATAGACATTCTATGTACTTTGTGATCTTACATTTTTAATTAACCATTTTCTAGAGCACGTTTATAAACTATATGCATGGACTAGGTAGCAAATGTGCAGATAAATGCTTGCACCGCAAAAAGGGACGCGCGCTCACAAGACAGATGCATGTATACGACACCTTTTGTGCTGCAAGCACAATGAATCTACTCACTCAGCTGCCCCACTTGGCCCACGTAGGACAACGTGGCTGTGTTTGTTGACTGTTTAGTCTCGTTCCGCACATTCCGTTTTTCTTTTACGCCGCTGAGGCGATTCGATTGTGTTCAGCTATCACGCAACAAAAGCTACAATACATGCCTGCATTCTTACATAATTGACGCAGTCTCATACGACCTAGCGGAAGGTAAGAGGTTCACTGAAACGCAGAAGGTTGAAACACTCCAGAGCCTTCCCTCCGCTCTAAGTCCAGCCTTTCATTTACGGTAAATCAAGTAGTCTGGCGTTGGCCTCAGTTGCCACTGCAAGTGATAGGCACAACATGACCGCCTTGTATATACAACGCTGCTGAAAAGGCCTGCGCTCACGGAATCTCTCGAGGCGCTCGATGAGCATCCAGCACCAGTGAAGGAACATGCCAGGAAAGACGGAGGAGAGCAGCTTGCCCTGCCTCGAGATGAGGTAGTAGCCGAAGCCTAACGGGTTCTGCAGGAACACGTACGGCAGCGTCAGGTTCAGGCACCAGTGCACCGACGACAGCAGGCAGGCCAGCCGGGCTGCACACGAGGCACCATTGTGCGGCTAGATGGTTCATATACTTCTTGTGGTGGAAAATAGGCGAAACCACGTGATAAAACGACCGGGCAGGAAACAGCGTCACTATATGGAACAAGCGTTAAGAGAAGAGAAATACACTTTTAGAGGAAAATACCAGCGTGCGCAAACACAGATCTATGTGCTTGCTCACGCTGGCATCTCCTTTAAAATGTGAAAGAAAATTTTCACTCAACTGTGGCACAAAGATAAACTTATACGGGGTTTCCTTTGTAGCTTTGTCTTTCTTGAACTGCGAAGCTTTCGGAGATACCCGTATGGATTTCCTTTGTATGGCTTCGTACTATACGGTCGGGTGGATGACAAGCTTCCCGTTCATAAACCTTCCTCCACCTAGTGGGCTTACGCGGAACTGATTGGCCACTCCTTGAAAAGTGTTCTTTATGCAATGGAAACTAATTGATGTGTTATGGACGACAACAAAATAAAAGAATGGTTTCGCCGAAGTTGCTACGCAATAAAGCGACAATTTTTTAGGCTTTTCGAATATTATCTGTTTCAAACGGACCGACTGAATGGATGGAAGCATGAATTAATGACTGAATGAAACTTTCATTTAGAGAAGGCATGGCTCTATGGCCTGAGTAGGGCATGGGGGTTTAAACCTTGCTTGTTTGTGTCCGTACATGGCAATGTCGAACTGGCTTTCGTGCACATGTGTCGTCACGGTAGACACGCTGTTGTGTGCACAGGGACATCTACGCATGCATCCTATAGGCCTTTGAAAGGCCTATTCCATCCCGTTTGGCTGCTATCTCGCAAATGGAAGATGTGCACCGCTCACTGCTATTGAAGAAGAGCGCAACGAACATGGCCTGCACGGCGAGGGCGCTGCCGAAGCTAAGTAAGACGAGGTAGACCAGCGCCGGGTTGGTGGCGACGATGAACGGGTTGCCGGCGTCGTCCGACAGAATGCCGTAGAACAGGGACAGCGCGAACGCGCCCAGCACGGCAACGAACGTCTGCAGGCTCAGGTAATGCGAGAACCAGAACAGCGCATCGCCCACACCGTAGACGCGCATCAGCTCCTGCATGCCACTTGCCTGCGCACGAGGACGTGTGCCCTTTCACACAAAGAGAAAGACGAGCGGCACAGCATCTTGCGGCGGCGACAAGCACGTGGCTAGTTTTCAACATAGGTCAACAACGCGAGCCGACCGATGCAAGCACGTGTCTATTGCGGCTGGACATTCCTGGCAGTGGCCGACGAGAACGTCCTGTGGTGCACTACATCTAAACTTTGAGGACAACGCGATACCCTTGATGCCGTAAATAATTGCGTTTTA
This sequence comes from Dermacentor silvarum, assembly GCF_013339745.2. NCBI lineage: Eukaryota > Metazoa > Arthropoda > Arachnida > Ixodida > Ixodidae > Dermacentor > Dermacentor silvarum. The sequence goes on along the minus strand of NC_051164.1, from coordinate 115,734,470 downwards.
TTCTGTCCTAACACCATAAACGGCCTTTATGCACGCGGATGATGTGTGCAACACTTTCAGCACGTCTCATATTTTGAAAAAAAAAAAAAAAGACTAGTTGCATTATAGCACCATGCTACTCGAGGACGACGCTTATACGCTCTATTGCGGCCAACTTCCTTTGTCAGCTGCCCGTTAAATACAGCGACAATTTGTATAGGTGATGCCAAATGTCGACCCTCCGAGAGTTATGGGTCCAAAGATCTCTCTTCACCAGCCACATTACCATAAATACGCTGAAAAGGCGTCACTGCAGCCGCTTTCTGTCGGGTCGTGTTGCATGCCCTACAAGAACCCCCTAAATACTACGTTTAGTCCGCTATATATACTAAATTGTCGAAATCGGCGGATAATACGCTGACCGGTCAGTAATCGTGGATTCAAGTGCCGCTCTGTGCAGCCGAAAGTAGTCCGGAAACCTGCCTGTTGAAGGACACGTAGCACCATGAATGCAGCAGCAGATCTCATGCACACGTGCGCCAGCGGATCGCCTCATTCGAATCGCATGGAGCCTGCGTAGTGAACGGATTAAATCTGTTCTTTTATTATTATGTCTCACTAGGCGGTCGATCCGCCGCTGGCGGTGGCGCGGCTTCGTGGGCCTCAATGATGAAGGCAAAAAAAGAGAGAAAAACAATAATAAGAAGAAAAGAATAAAAAATGAGGAAGAATAGATACAACAAAATTCCGGCAGAACACGTAATGTATCGACACATCATACTGCCGCCAAAGAGACATGGAGACGCGTATGTGTAGTACGAGGTGCGTATGCAGCCGGACTGCTCTTTCGCCCTTCCCACTGAACACGCCGAGTCACTCAGCGGCGCGTGGCGCATGTGGGAATAAACACTGGGACAAGTTTGCCTGAATATTATACGACGCGTGTTGGCTACCATCCAAGCAGCGCAGAAATTTTAAATATATCATCATCATCGTCATCACCAGCCTATATTTATGACCACTGCAGGACGAAGGCCTCTCCCTGCGATCTCCAACTACCCCTGTCATGCGCTAGCTGATTCCAACTTGAGCCTGCAATTTCCTAACTTCATCACCCCACCTAGTTTTCTGCCGTCCGCGACTGCGCTTCCCTTCTCTTGGTATCCATTCTGTAACTCTAATGGCACACCGGTTATCCATCCTACACATTACATGGCCTGCCCAGCTCAAATTTTTTCCTGCTAATGTCAACTAGAATATCGACTATCCCCGTTTGCTCTCTGATCCACACCGCTCTCTTCATGTCTCTTAACGTTAGACCTAACATTTTTCGTTCCATCACTCTTTGTGCGGTCCTGAACTTGTTCTCGAGATTCTTTGCTAACCTCCAGGTTTCTGCCCCATATGTTAGCACCGGTAGTATGCAATGATTGTACACTTTTCTTTTCAACGACAGTGGTAAGCTCCCAGTCAGGATTTGGCGATGCCTGCTGTAAGCACTCCAACCCAATTTTATTCTATAAAATTCCTTCTCATGATCAGGGTCCCCTGTGAGTAATTGACCTAGATAAACAAACGTACTCCTTCACAGACTCTAGAGGATGACTGGCGATGCCAAATTTTTGTTGTCGCATTGCCAGGCTACTGAATATTATCTTTGTCTTCTGCATAATAATCCTCAACCCAATTCTTACACTTTCTTGGTTAAGGTCCTCAATCATTTGTTGTAATTCATCCCCATTGTTGCTGAATAGGACAATGTCATCTGCAAACCGAACGTTGCTGAGATTTTCGCCGTTGATTCTCACTCCTAGGTCTTCCCAGTCTAAGAGCTTGAATATTTCTTCTAAGCATGCAGTGAATAGCATTGGAGAGATTGTGTATCCTTGCCTGACCCCTTTCTTGATAGGTAACTTTCTACTTTTCTTGTGGAGAACCAAAGTAGCTGTGTAATCTTTGTAGACATTTGCCAAGGCATTCAGGTATGCCTCCTGTATTCCTTGATTACGCAATGCCTCTATGACTGCTGGTATCTCTACTGAATCAAATGCATTTTAATAATCTATGAAAGCAGCATAGAGAGGTTGATTGTACTCCGCAGATTTCTCGATTACCTGATTGATGACATGGATAATATCCATCGTAGAATATCCCTTCCTGAAGCCAGCCTGTTCTCTTGGTTGACTGAAGTCAAGTGTTGCCCTGATTCTATTGGAAATTATCTGGGTGTATATTTTATACAATACTGAGAGCAAGCTAATGAGTCTAACTCTTCAATTCTTTAACGTCTCCCTTCTTATGGATTAGTATAATGTTGGCGTTCTTCCAGCTCTCTGGTACACTTGAAGTTGTGAGGCATTGCGTATGAAGGGCCGCAAGCTTTTCAAGCATGATATCTCCTCCATATTCGATTAAATCGACTGTAATTCCATATTCTATGGCAGCTTTTACCCTGGTCATGTCTTGCAAAACCCTTCTAACTTTATCGCTAGTTATAGAAGGACCCTGTGTATCCTGTTCATCACTACTTCGAATGAAAGTAGCTTGGCTGCTGTGAGCACTGTACAGGTCAGTATAGGATTCCTCCGCTGCTTTTACTATGTCATCGAAATTGCTAATGATACTACCCTGCTTATCTTTCAGTGCATACATCTTGCCTTGTCCTATGCCAAAATATCTTTTCACTGATTTCATGCTGCGTCCATATTTTACTGCTTCCTCAATCTTATCTACGTTATAATTTCGAATATCCCTTACTTTCTTCGTGTTCATCAGTTTTGACAGTTCAGGGAATTCTATCCGATCTCTTGAGCTTACCACTTTCACGTTTTGTCGTTTCTTTATTAGGTCCGTTGTTACTTGGCATAGCTTACCTACTGGTTGCCTTGGTGCCTTACCTCCCACTTCAATTGGAGCTTCTGAGATCAGCCTATAGTTATGGTTTCATTCATTACCTCTATGTTGTCTTCACCTTCCTGTTCTAAAGCTGCGTATTTGTTTGCGAGCACCAGCCTGAATTGGTCTGCTTTTACCCTTACTGCCTCTAGGGTGGCCTGTTTCTTCATGTCTAGATTATTTTGCTCTCTTCAAACTGAGATAAATCCTAGACCTCACTAGCCTATGGTCCAAACCAAATTATAACGTAGAAAAGATAGAGGAAGCAGTAAAATACGGACGCAGCATAAAATCAGTAAGAAGAAAACTTGGCGTAGGACAAGGCATAATGTATGCACTGAAAGATAAGCAGGGTAATATCATAAGTAATTTCGATGACATAGTAAAGGAGCGGAACAATTCTATAATGACCTGCACAGTGCCCAGAGCAGCCAAGCTACTTTCATTCGAAGTAGTGATGAACAGGATACAGAGGCTCCTTCTATAACTAGCGATGAAGTTAGAAGGGCCTTGCAAAACATGACCAGGGCGGAAAGCTGCCGGAGAAGATGGAATAACGGTCGGTTTAATCAAAGATGGAGGAGATATCATGCTTGAAAAGCTTGCGGCCCTTCATACGCAATGCCTCACGACTTCAAGTGTACCAGAGAGCTGGAAGAACGCCAACATTATACTAATGCATAAGAAGGGAAACGTTAAAGAATTGAAGAACTATAGACCGATTAGATTGCTTTCAGTATTGTATGAAATATTCACCAAGATAATTTCCAATACTATCAGGGCAACGCTTGACCAGTAAACCAAGAGAACAGGCTGGCTTCAGGAAGGGATATTCTACGATGGAGCATATCCATGTCATCAATCAGGTAATCGAGAACCAAGTAGGCGTCAAAGAGATCCACTGAATAGATGCACACAGCTGCTGGTACATACTCCGTGACCCGAGTTGGCTCCAAATAGGTTTATTGAAAAGTGGCGCCTACCCAATGGCACATACCCAGATCCGCATCCCACGTGAACTATGTCGGCGTGGAAGATGTTCGCTGAACAGTGGCGACACATGCTACACACCTATGCACTGACCCAAGTTGGTCCAACGGTTGGTTTGGAAGCCTGTTCTTTGAGCCTGATACTTTAAGCATTGGACCATGTACTACCAAGGAAGGAAGGAAGGAAGGAAGTGTGGAAGTAAGGAAGTGAGGAAGTAAGGAAGGAAGTAAGGAAGGAAGGAAGTGAGGAAGTAAGGAAGGAAGTAAGGAAGGAAGAAAGTAAGGAAGAAAGGAAGGAAGAAAGGAAGCAAGGAAGGAAGTAAGGAAGGAAGAAAGGAAGGAAGGAAGGAAGTGTGGAAGTAAGGAAGTGAGGAAGTGAGGAAGGAAGGAATTAAGGAAGGAAGTAAGGAAGAAAGGAAGGAAGTGTGGAAGTAAGGAAGGAAGAAAGGAAGGAAGGAAGGAAGTGTGGAAGTAAGGAAGTGAGGAAGGAAGGAAGTAAGGAAGTAAGAAGAAAGGAGGAAGAGTGTGGAAGTACGAAGTGAGGAAGTAGAAGGAAGAAGAAGGAAGAAGGAAGTGTGGAAGTAAGGAAGTGAGGAAGTAAGGAAGGAAGGAAGAAAGGAAGGAAGGAAGTGTGGAAGTAAGGAAGTGAGGAAGTAAGGAAGGAAGTAAGGAAGGAAGAAAGGAAGGAAGTGTGGAAGTAAGGAAGTGAGGAAGTAAGGAAGGAAGTAAGGAAGGAAGAAAGGAAGGAAGGAAGTGTGGAAGTGAGGAAGGAGGAAGTAAGGAAGGAAGTAAGGAAGAAAGGAAGGAAGTGTGGAAGTAAGGAAGTGAGGAAGTAAGGAAGGAAGAAAGGAAGGAAGGAAGTGTGGAAGTAAGGAAGTGAGGAAGTAAGGAAGTGAGGAAGGAAGTAAGGAAGGAAGAAAGGAAGGAAGGAAGTGTGGAAGTAAGGAAGTGAGGAAGTAAGGAAGTGAGGAAGGAAGGAAGTAAGGAAGGAAGGAAGTGTGGAAGTAAGGAAGGAAAGTAAGGAAGGAAGAAAGGAAGGAAGGAAGTGTGGAAGTAAGGAAGTGAGGAAGTAAGGAAGGAAGGAAGGAAGTGAGGAAGGAAGGAAGGAAGGAAGTGTGGAAGTAAGGAAGTAAGGAAGGAAGTAAGGAAGGAAGAAAGGAAGGAAGGAAGTGTGGAAGTAAGGAAGTGAGGAAGTAAGGAAGTGAGGAAGTAAGGAAGGAAGAAAGTGTGGAAGTAAGGAAGTGAGGAAGTAAGGAAGGAAGTAAGGAAGGAAGAAGGAAGGAAGGAAGGAAGGAAGGAAGGAAGGAAGGAAGGAAGGAAAGTGCACTCTCAAGTGCACTAAGCACTCTCCTGTGCAAGCGTCGTCTAATGCGATGTTCCCTTCTAGGACGACGTACTACCATATTATAGTGTTCTCGCGCGATATAGCTAAAAATGCAGGAGGCTGTACCTTTAAGAATGAATCGCACTAAAACGGCCCTGCTGTGAATGCCCATTCTTGTTATAGAGGTCTCTGCGCTCGCCTTGCTCTGGCACTGTCTTCTGTCCTGAACGATCTCCCACATGTTACACACCTTCCGTACTGCAGCGGTAAACTTCCACGACAGAGATGCACGCGTTGCAGCTCTCCCTCTCGGGCGGAAACGGCATGAAAGGACGCGAGGTGATTTCAATCTGCGCGACGTGAGTGTTGCATACTGCGAGTTCCTAACAATGGATCCACACAGACCTACGCAGTTCGCCCTTAGCAGCGTTTACACGAATGCTACAAGCGGCACATCACATTGCATGTCTAGGGCATCACATTCACGTAAACGGTGGCAATGCGCTATAGGAAACCGAATCGCATTGATGCGACAGGCGACGGTAGTTCGAGACTGGGTTCCGTCGAGCAGAGCGGTGGTGGCGCGGTCGCCTTGCGCGGAGCATGCAAACGCTGGCGTGTCGCATTGAGGATTCCACTCACCGGCGGAATGAAAATAACCTGAAACAGGCTCGGCTTGTTACGGGCGAGAGCGGGCGCGGCAGGTCGCATAGAAATTACCACGATGTGCTCTTAAAGAATGTGACACGCTACGCAGATATTGTGCCTGTGGTGCAACAACTCGGGCGCCTCAGACCGTGAATGCAAGACGCACAATTTTATGCCATGAACCTTTCATGCTTTCGTGGCATAGGACGATGCCTGGAAGCCCGAAGCCGCGATGTAGGCTGAAAATTACAAAAAGCGCAATGGCGACGGTATGATTGTTAAGTTGGTGGGGCTGCTCGCTAGCTTCCCTCTAAATCTGAGGTTCAGTTGACAGCTCACAGATTGAGCGGAGAGAGAGTAGCACATCAGGAGGATCGGGGCTGTCGCTTACTCAACCGGAAAATAAGCGCATGTCGATGCACGTGTATTGTATGGTTGGCCTCGCCTTTGCATCGTCAGGTGCACAAAGACGCGGACACACGGTAGCGCGGTTAAACTCCTGCAGTGAGCGCACCCTCTCGTCGACGATCTGGACGACGAACAGAGTGAAAGGCAGCCAGAAAGCGATGGCGAACCGGATCACCACACGCGCGTATGTTGTCGGGAAATTCTCCGGGTAGAAGCTCGGGTACGGGAACCGGTGCAGCAGGACCTGCAGACGCCGATGACCGGTGAGATGAAGAGTCGAAAACTGACACATGAGAGGCTTCAATCAGCGACGCAAGTACATCGCACGTCCCCGATGACACCAGCGATACGGCGCCCATCATTACTTCTGCGCGCGAGGCTTTAGATTATTGTGGATGATCGCGGCTGCACGTCACTGCCTTTCACAAATACATGGCTGCAGAATAATAACGCCGGATGTTCCGTCGTGTTTGGGAGGGGGTGTATCATCGTTGAAGGCAACAAGAACCTTGGTCCTCGATACCGCCATTGAAATTCATACGATTGTTAAAAAAAATGTGGCCATAATCTTTGTGGCAGCAGACCGTGTTGGGGTATAACATGCACGATACCTGAAGGTATATTAGAAAACCCGTGAGAAAAAGTATGCGGACCAGGGATTGCGCGATAACACCCATTTTCTCTTCTGTCTGAATGCAACTTGAAATTAAAGACTGGTCCAAACTTGGCATTACGAATTTTCTAGTGCACTCATGAATTTCCGTTCGCACGTGTTAATTACGAAGAAATTGCTTTTTCGGCGATCCTGTGGTCCGTATACTTATGCTCACAGGTGCACATCGTTTTTAATTTGCGCTGTACTTACCAGCATCTCATAGCGCAATTAGACACGCGAGACCCATTTGTACAGACCTTTTCACTGATTACAAACATATGCCCTGAAGGGCTTCCAGTTTTGCCCACTGACACAGCTGCTAAATCGAACTGGCAAAGAAGCAGTAGTGCGTTAAAAGATAAGCCAGCAGATCTGCAACACTTTTACCCTCTACATAACCACAATTTTACAAAAGTAGTTCCCAGTAAGTTTAACGAAAACAAAATGTAAGTTTTAGTCTTGATGCACTATGTGCCATTCTTTTATTTGCAAACGTAAAAAGACTTTCCGTACGTTGAAACAATTTGAAAACACCCTTCTTGTTCCCGCATAGCGGACTGATAAGGCACGTGACCGGTAGTTTCTTGGGGGCTGCACACTCGCTGCTGTTATGGCGCGCGCGAAACCGTTTATAACCTTTGCGCAATTGGACCTCGCGTATTTCTAATGCCCTAAACTTTTAACAGCGAAGCTGTTTAAGGCAGCGGTAATTTGTGGTGCGTATCAAGAAACTATCAAGGCAGAAAATAAAATAAACTTTCTTGCCGAGGCGGGATTCGAACCCGCGTCTGAAGGCGAACGTCCTAACCACTAAGCTATACAGCCTTTTCTTTTTCTTTATTGCCGGGCTTCGACACAGTACAACAAATGGGCACACAACAATAGACAATGCGCCAGATCGCTCAAGTGGTCAAATTGCCACTGCGGCCAGGGGTTTTCATTTTAAAATTCCCTGAGCACGCTTGCAGAACACGCTTTTATGCGAACCATAGGATTGTGTTGAGCGTTGTCGTCTTCGTCTACAGCTCACGCGTTCGTACAGCTCGCGCGTTCGTACGCTCGTGCTCTGCGAGGTGAAGAGGTTTTGCGCGCTATGAGAGCGAGAGACAGAGAGAGAGAGACGCATTCACGGAGCGGGTCTCCTGGAACGTGGTGTCGGCATTGGAACGCGGTGTCGGTGTTGCAAGCTGCACTATGCAACGTACAGTGATGGCCGTAAGTACGAGACGCGTGAAAAGAAATTATCATCATCATGCGTAATAAGATGAAAAGTTCGCGCGCACTTCCGGAAAATGCTGGGCCCAGCTACAATGGCCCAGCTACAATGGCCCAGCTTCGCTATTTCAAGCGTTAATTGCCCGGCCGAGTGCAAGGTTTTGATGTCGATGGCTTGATTAGCTAAAATTGAATAATTCACATTTTTTTTCGAGAAAGGCTTGTATGCGACTGAAGTGACGATATAACAAACATCGCGAAGAAGCGGGGGTACCATGGGGCTCTTTTGAACGCTGCACGTATAACCACGCGGCGCTTCTACTTTTTCAAGCGATGCTTGTATTGCCTCATAAGTATCGGTGCCGTTGTAGGTGTGACCGCAAAACGCTCTCACTCGTGTCGCTGTTGTCGGTGTACGAAAAAACCCAAGCCGCGCGAAAAAAAATGTGGGCAGCTTGCACTAGTGTGGTGCAAGGCTGGAGTAAACAGCGGAAATGGTGATCGACCTAGCTTCTTCCAGGACTTACTAGGCTTGGCTAAGCTTTGATAGGAAATGCTAAGTGCTGCTAGGCGCGGTATTCAGAATCGGCTCGCCGCCGACGCGTAGATTCTCACTTGGCCGCGTGACGCGCTTCAAGATGAGCGGCTTCTTCAGTTGTCCGTATCTTCTTTTATCGTCCCATGTCAAGGCTACATGTGCTCGCCACAGAGTCAACGAGAGATGTGCCACCGTCGCGGCGGCTCTGAGCGTTATCTCCCCGGGGACGTCACGGCCAAGCTGCGCCTCCACACTTGCCGGGGCGTGGCTAGTCGAAGCCTGCCGAGCCGCTGCCAGAGCCGCCTGCTGCAGTCACGGACACCGCGCGCGTTCAGCGCGAACGCGGGGAAACGCGGACGGCGTCGGCTGCAGCTCTGCGCATTGCCTCGTTGGTGCTGCTACAATTTCTTGCTCTCTCATTTTCTTTGTATCTCCCAAGCATAGCGCGCGCCACGCGCATGCTCTCCTTCCCTCTCTTTAACGTCCCATGTCAAGGCAACATGTGCCCAGCACGGAGAGGATGCGAAGCACACGCCGCTACGCGAGGTGGTTGCTCGGCAACCCAGGTGATGTCATCGCTCAGCGAGGTTTTGTTCGCGACACACTGACGGTCGGCTTAAACAGCTCGGCTGTTAAACTTGCTCGTCGGGATGCGGATTCGAACCACCGACATCCGGGGTGCGAGACCACAACGCTAACCGATTCCGCCACTGTCGGTTCAACATACGCTCCTTTAAAGGCGCGGTTTTATATGCACAGGTGGTCGGCAAGCACTGGCTGCGTTGCCGCTAATCATTCCAGCGTAGAATTTCACTTCTGTCGTCGTATTGGGGAGGCAGCGTTTACGGGGGTATGATCCCTTGCTTAAGGGGGTATGAACCATTCATTGTCTTACGTAACGGACAGATTTCATCATCATCAGCCTGTATTTATGTCCACTGCAGGACGAAGGCCTCTCCCTGCGATCTCCAATTACCCCTGTCTTGCGCTAGCGTATTCCAACTTGCGCCTGCGAATTTCCTAACCTCATCATCCCACCTGACTTTCTGCCGTCCTCGACTGCGCTTCCCTTCTCTTGGTATCCATTCTGTAACCCTAATGGTCCACCGATTATCCATCCTACGCATTACATGGCCTGCCCAGCTCCATTTCTTCCGCTTAATGTCAACTAGAATATCGTCTACCCCCGTTTGTTCTCTGATCCACACCGCTCTCTTCCTGTCTCTTAACGTTACTCCTAAGATTTTTCGTTCCATTGCTCTTTGTGCGGTCCTTAACTTGTTCTAGAGCTTCTTTGTTAACCTCCAAGTTTCTGCCCCATATGTTAGCACCGGTAGAATGCAATGATTGTACACTTTTCTTTTCAACGACAGTGGTAAGCTCCCAGTCAGGATTTGGAAATGCCTGCCGTATGCACTCCAACCCAATTTTATTCTTCTGTAAACTTCTTTCTCATGATCAGGGTCCCCTGTGAGTAATTGACCTAGATAAACATATTCCTTTACAGATTCTAGAGGCTGACTGGCGATCCTGAATTCTTGTTCCCTTGCCAGGCTATTGAACATTATCTTTGTCTTCTGCATATTCATCTTCAACCCAATTCTTGCACTTTCTCGATGAAGGTCCTCATTTTGTACCTCCTATTCAGCTTTATTATGACGACTGCTACCCTTTCATTAATGCTGTAGAATTCATCAATGTTGCCCGCTACGTTGTTATGCACTAGAAATCCTACCCCGGATTCTTTCTTATCTGGAAGACCTCTGTAGCAGAGGACGTGGCCGTTAGTCAGTACTGTGTAAGCCTCACCAGTTCTTCTAACCTCACTAAGGCCAATAATATCCCAGGAAATTCCTGATAATTCTTCAAATAGTCCTGCTAAGCTAGCTTCACTCGAGAGGGTGCGCGTGTTGAACGTTGCCAGGTTCAGTTTCCATTGGCGGCCTGCCTTGACCCAGAGATTCTTAGCACCCTCTGCCGCGTAGCAGGTCTGACCGCCGCCTTGGTCAGGTGCTCCGCAGCCACTGGGAACTGAGGGCCATGGGTTAATTTCATGGAACTCCATCTAGAATGAACGCACTCGGGAAAGCGTCGTCGTCGCCGTGCCGATTATAACGTAAGGGCTTCCGAAGCCCAGGCAAAACGTCATTGAAGAGCCGCGGACCCCAAGTTGCGGGAACGCGATGTTGAGGCCACAGGTCAGCGTCGTCTAGCCGTCCAGGAACGCGACAAAGGTTGTGCACGGCTCAGGAACGCTAGCGCCAACTTCCCCGGTGCGACGGCCAGGTTTCTCACTCGGAACTTCGGAGCCAGCTGCAGTGCGTGTGACCGGTTGTGGTTTGAGCATAACGTGGAACTCGTCAGTGCAATTCGTTCGGAGGAACACCGAAGAAACACACGACAACCTTCGCTTACTACCACTTCCTTGACAGGGGATGGGATACTCATTTTTAACAGCGAAGCTGTTTAAGCTGGTAGAAGCGCCGATAGGTGTGCGGAGAAAACCATCCGCCTGGCGATGACATCACATGCGTCGCCTAGCAACGCCTCGCCGAGCCTCGAAACAGCTGCGGGAGCCGAGACATGACGTCATCGCGCGCGCCGCATCGCTTCGCTTTAGGCCCGCCTCACATTCAGCGTTTTTAAAGACGATAGTCTTTTAAAGACGATAGTCTTTCTTGGGGAACTTAAACGCTGAAAATTTGGTCTGTCTGTCTGTTTGTCTGTCTGTCACCCGATTCAGCCACCCGGCCAAAGTTGGACCACTTGCTTACCGCCCACACTACTTAAACTGGTACGGCTGTTCATACTTGTGAACGTTATCGATCACAAAGTAAATATTACGCATATCTGAGGCGCAACTTCACTAGGTAAGTATTAGAAGGTGTGTTCCTTTAATAGAAAATACATAGATACGTAACTCTAAAGACCCTAGTTTCTTAAGCTGCGCTGAAAATGCCATGCTATGCGCGCCGACGAACGACGTTCCCCGACTGCGCGCCGACGAGCGCCCTCTGCCATGGAGGAAGGAAACCCTCTGCACAAGCTCGTTTCCTGATGTATTGCCAGATGGCGTCCATGTCTCACGCAGCGCCTCCTCAATTTTATCAATGCCAGCCAGATGCGGCCGATTCAACATAAAGGAAGCGCTGTCTGAGGCAGGGCAAAACATAAATGGCCGCTTGATGAAATAATGCGGTAAATTGAAATCTGTTCAAACAAACCTTCATGCCAGGACGGAAATGGTACGAGAACTGCATCACGGGTGGCCGCGGATCAGACCAGCACTCATGTAGTACGGCCGGCAGAAGACTATCGTCTTTCGACGACATTTGCAGCGAAGCACGCAGATACGCGGCAATTTTTTACCGGTGTTTCCTGCCGTTGCGTCTCTCGGCGTCGTTGCATCAACGACGCCGGAGAGGTCACCCAGCCACACGAGACGCACGCAAACAGCGCCAGTCCAGCGTCGCACAACGTGACCAGACAGGTTTAACCAGAAGTAGTGTGCAATGTTATTCAAGTGAATTAGTAGAAATGTTCCTGATTAAGGTTTTTATGCCCTGTATATAGTTCTACGGCACACACACACAAAAAGGAAAAAAATATGGCTGTGACTTAACTCTGTTATGCCTGGATGTGCGTAGCAGAGGTACGGTAAATGTTATTGTTTAGCTTGGTGTTTCATTCAGTCGTTGATCCGCGGCCCTGGCACGAGATGCCGAACTAGACGACGAACCATCCTCATCTGAATGCACTCGCCCGGCCGCTTCGTACTTACGACGCTTCTCGAGGCGTGCGGCTGGTACTTCCTTCGTCTCCTCGGCTCGCTGCCTCCTCTTGGATTCGTTCCGACGACGAAGCCTGGCTTCTTTCAGTCTTTCCGACTCACTTTCCATATCTGCCGACGAATCCCACCGAACCGCCCCTTCTAATACGATGCAACGCCGGCTCCTCCGGCGATGCAACGCCGTCAACGCCGCCGACAAACGCCGCGGCGGTTGCTAGGCAGCGGCTCAGCCACCGACTACAGTGAAACGGCGAAAATACGGCCAATGTAGCTCTAGCTACAAAAAAAAAAAAAAAAAAAACATTCGCGGCAGCGTGCTCGAAGGTACGATCGGCTGCTTTCTCAGACGGCGCCGCCTCGCCGACTAAGGGCCCATTCACACTTGCGACTAGGCGAGGTCGCGCGACCGATTGCGACTGGCGACCAGAAAGCTACTCAAGACGAACGATGTTCACACTGACAAATGCGACCGACGAGTCGCGAAACCGAAATGTCTCACGATATGTCGTTCACGTCTGCTTGAAATGTCATCGCCGCGTAAAATAAGCGCCAGCGTATACGGACGTCCTGTTCCTTCGCATCTGATTGGTTCAATTGTTCTGCGACTGCGGTCGCACGACTGAAAAATCGAGCAGTGAGCGACTGGCCCTAAACGGTCGCATTTTCAGAAAAGAGACCATTTGCGACTACTTGCGACTGATCGCTTTGCGACTAACTTGGTCGCGCGACCTCGCCTAGTCGCAAGTGTGAATGGGCCCTAAAGCACCTGAAAAATAGTCGCCGACGAGACACTTCGACGAGTCGCTTGCAAAAGTTGCCAGCAGCGCAGCCGCGGCCTCGCAATGATTGGTCGGTGCTCATCGAGCCGCTTCTGGCGATGGTGGCGGCGGCGGCGGCGAGATTTCTGGTGTGTCTGGCACGACGTTTCGGCTTGGCGCCTCCGTCAGCGTCGACGCTGAGCGGCGCCGGGTGATGAAACGCCAGGAACGCCGGGAAAAGGCTGAATGTGGGACGCCCTTTAGCTCTGCCTAGCCATGACGTCACCACGCCGTGCGAATTGGTCGCCGCAGCTGTGCAGAGGCGGAGCTAAGCCGTGACGTCAGGGTCTCGCGGGGTATATATAGTAGCTCCGCGTCGCCGCCGCGTCGACATCGTTGCGGAGGGGAATGAGGCGACCGCAGAAGTTCGTCACTCCCGAGGAAGAGGAAGCGCGGCGCGAAAGACAGCGCACCGCTACTCGAGAGCGGATGAGATGACTTCGGGCTGATCCAGAGTATCGCGCCGGCGAAGCGGCGGCTAAACGACAGCTAATGGCAGAAGATCCGGAGTTTCGAGCCCGCGACAGGGAGAAAATCCGTTTGAGCAACCGGAAGCGTCGCCAAAACGATCCGGGCCTGTGAGTCCTGGATAATTTCCAGCGGCAAGTGCGGAGAGTCACGGGAGGTGCCGACGGACGCTTTTCCCGCGAGTTTCTGAACAGTGAGCTTGGACACAGTTGCCGAGTGTGCGATAGACTGGGGTTCGACACGAACTTGTCTACGCTTAGCTCTGTGCGAGACTGCGAAACGCGAGAGACTGCGGTGCGGATCGTACGAGAAGCGTTTCCCGACGAAGCTATATATAGTGGGGCCGCCAGCTTCGTTGTTTGCCCAGTCTTCGCGCCACTAGTGCGAAACTGCCCCAATTTCTTTTTTTGATAAGCTATCTAATTATTAAGTTACCCATAGATGAAATGAGCGGGAAAATTACTGTCCGTTCGATAGCAAACATGGAAGCTGCAGTTCAGAGGTTTCATGTTTGGCGCTATTTGGCACGAAGAAGCACTTCTCGGCCCAGGAACTCACCTGGTAGTCAAAGGGCTTCCCTCGTGCGCTGCTAACCGCCTGGAGGAAGGCAGTCTCTACAGCGTACTGGATGGGCAGCAGGTACGTCGTTTCGCCAAACGCCTGCAGGTCAAGCGCCCCCGGCAGCATCAGGAAACGCCGGTAGTGCACGTTCACGTCGAATTTCACGTCGTTCACGCGAACCTGCGCAGACGCCGCGGTGCCTCACTGGCTATCCTGCTGCTAAGCACGTGGCCTTTAGATGGAGGTGCTAAAGCTGGTGTGCTTCGACTTAACAATGCTGACATCTAGTTAAAGTGCTCCTCAGTTCAACAATACTTAGTTTTGTGTAGCCAAGAATGATGTCATGGCACGTAAAATTCCACTAGCTGTTACATTTTAGCTGTACTGTCGCTCAATAACAGCAGCGTACCAGTATTATATTGTGCCCTTTTTCCTGTCGATATTCCTTCCAATCCTCCATATTCGTTATTATTTGGATTATTTGGATACTGCCAGGTGCACTTCCATCGTCGGCGTCATTGTGATGTTCCGTATAAAGTCAAAGTGCGATAACATCGTGGCTGCGCGCCGTAGGCTGTGTGCGAGTGAAAGCATGCGAGGGTGAGCCGACGATGGTTGCTCGATCAAGCGCGCAAGTGAGGAAGCGCGCCGTCTTCCATTGCGCGCAAGGCACCGGGGGCGTTCTACTCCGGCGGCGGCCGGTTGAGCGCGGATATTTAAGAAGTGCAATTGACGAGTATAGCCGAAATCAATATGTTCCTTTCTTTTATTGTGAAGACTAAGAATATTTAAATGCGTAATTCACCTCGTAGTCCAGCTCCCAGGGCCCGTCTTGCAGTATCCCCCTGGTCAGTTCTCGGTCCGCTTGGCTCGACGTCGACTGCGATACGGGGTAGGACCCCTCGTTAAAGACGATGGCAATCAGCCGTCCCGAAGAAGGCTGGTCAGTAGCGGGCTTGTCGAGGGCGTTGAAGTACGGCGTCACTTCATTCTTGCCTTTCAGCTGGACGACCTACAAGAACGTTGCCTCAAGCCGGTTAACGGTAACGTGCGGGGTACGGCAGCACCGAGACACACAACTGCCCTGCAACGACCCTGTTCTTTTCTCGGGCCCCACATTTTTTGTAACTCTTGGTGGACGCATGCTTCGGGTCCACGCAAGTGTGTCACGGAAGAGCAACGCCACCATTCGCAAGCATTGCTGACCGCGATAGACGAGATGATGTTCACTAGCGCGTCGATAATGGATAAGATTAAAGAAAGTAGCGATATATTTGCAATGTCTAGCAAAGCAATGCGAATGTTAATTGTACTTGCTAGAAAAAAAGGAGGTGTGTGTGTGTGGGAGGGGGGTGGGGGGGTGGGTGCTACCCAGTTCGATCCAACGTAATTAAGACGAGGGTAGAGGGAAATCCGCAGGTACTGGACCGTCCAGCAGCCTTACCGGAGGCTCTTCGTTGGTTTTCTAATGCTTATAGAAGCTTAAATTTGGAATGTATGGCCTGAATACTAATGCTGCATTCATAAATATATCCATAAAGTATGAACGAAATGTTTTATACAGTCTTCAATACTAATCAAGGGTATTTCCCAAACGAAGATGGTACCGTGCAGACCCGGCCGCTTCCTAGCAAACATGAGCATCCATCACGCGTCATTTTAGCGCCTTTAAACGGCGATAATCGGCGAGACCGGCAGAAGTACTCTTAAGTGCACACACTCTCTTGTGCAAGCGTCGTCTAAAGTGATCTTCCCTTCAGGAAGACGTACGACCATATGATAGTGTTTTCGCGCGACATAGTTAAAAATGCGGGAGGCTGTACAAACATTGCTTACTTTCAAAACATGCAGGTTGCCTTCTGCACACTGCAATTTTGATAGGTTAAAGTTTATAGGTATAGTTGAAGTATACATAGAAGTTTCGACCTGGCATAAAAAATGCCCGCGGCGACATTTTGAGAGCCACATCGACATCTTCAATGTCATAAAAGGCACCTGCAGCGGTGCATGTAATTGCGTGTGAAAAGAAAATGTAGCACAATTAGTGGTAAAACCTGGTGATCTACAGTTTATAAACTGCTCCGTAATATTACGCAAGAAACTGAAAATTGTACACATCACGTTTTCACGTCTCGCAAACCTGAGAGATGTTGAGGATTTTGGCTGCGTGGCGAGCGACGGGGGCGAAAACGGGCGTCGCAGAAACGAAGCAGAACTTCTCGACTTTGGCTCCCGGCCCGGTGTGCCAGCCCTGGAGAGGATGCCACGGCTGGAACGTCATCTCTGGCATGGCATGGGGCTCAAACCGCGAGGGCTGGTGCTTCGGCTTCGGCACCCTCGTCACTTCCTGGGATACGGTTCCCATCAAAATTGAGGGCGGCCGGACGATGCAACCAACA
Source organism: Dermacentor silvarum (assembly GCF_013339745.2). Classification (NCBI taxonomy): domain Eukaryota; kingdom Metazoa; phylum Arthropoda; class Arachnida; order Ixodida; family Ixodidae; genus Dermacentor; species Dermacentor silvarum. The sequence continues at coordinate 115,717,783 of NC_051164.1, read as the reverse complement.
TTTGAATTAATGATAATGCATGCATTTGTATAGATTTTTCTGCGCGAGCTTTGCTGTGAACTTGCCTTCGTGGCTCGTTTTAATTTTAGATCGGGTAAACGTTTGTGCGTTGTAAAGGCGACGACCGTTAAATGTCCCACATTAAAAAATATATTTTGTTTTATTGGCACTTGCAAAGACTGAATAAATCATAAAGTGTGGATGAAGCGTGTAGCTATGTCTCGTTGACATTTTAACAATAGAAGTTATTTGGTCATTTTATTCTGTGGGAGGCTCCATCTATTGACAGGTGACACTCAAAGATTCAGCTAATAAAAAGTCATTGCCGCCAACGACGGCATGATTGCAAAGCTTAAAGCAAGTAAGTATGACAAGCAAAAAAAAAAAAACATTGTAAACAAGGTTTATAGAAAGTGAAGAAAAAAAATATATACTGGATGGTAATTCACACGCGAGTGAATCGCCACCAATAACTTATTTGTGAGTAAAGTGTCCCCGCAATTTGATCTCGCACGATAACTTCCTCCTGGGATGTGCGAGTATACCTTCAGATTGCGCCGGGCCTTGTACTGCTGCCCTGGAGTGCGGCGGTGGTTCGCGGAGCCGACCGGCGCTGCGGGCTCGTTCGAGATGTCGGTGCTCAGCGTGCACAGGACGAGCAGCGCGAAGACAATCTGCGCCACGGTGGCAAGAAGGTGGCGCCGGAACCGGCGGACGTAGACTTCTTTCCACAGAAGCAGCACGAGTCGCGGCAGCGCCATTGCTTCGGCACGCCGCTGGGTTGGGTGGTTTGATTCCTGTTAGCCTTTATTCAACGAGCCCAGCATTTCTTCGTCAGTAGCTTGTACTCGAGATAGCTACTTCATTGCCCGGTCGCATTCCGATGGGGAGAGAATGCAAATATGCTCGTGTTATCTGCCTTGTACACACATACGTCAAAGAATCCCAGGTGGCAGCGATTAATCCGGGCACCGCCCACTATAGGGCGTCTTCCACACCCTGCGTGTTGCTTTGCAGTCCGATGTTTAATCCATTCCGAATTTTCACTTTGATTTATAGCGCCATTTTTATAGCGGCATAAAATTTCGCTCAAGACCGATGTCACGTACGGGTCATAGCCAAAGCAGTTTCGATGAGACAATGAGCGGTATGTAGCTGCAATCTATCGAAGACATCATGGGTGTGACAATTCTTCTTGCGCGAATGTAATCGAAACCGCCCACCATACATACGGGCGATTCTCTAAAGCCGACTGATAGCCCAGCACTATCGTCCGAACGTCTCATTTTACTTAAAAAAGCTGCATTCGACCTCTTTCGCGAAATTCAAACTAAGGATGCTATCGTACTGTTTATAGGGAAGTGAAAAGTACTGGTTAGGCCCTCCGAGTTCTCTTCACTTTAGAGTTAGTGTCATTAAAGAGGGAACGTCACGAGTTCAGCACGTGAACTGCGTCCCTGCGAATGATGTGACGCTAACTGCCTTTGCCAAAAGCACGCTTGCTCAAATTACAAAGCCCTCTCATAATCGCAATAATCTGTCTTCAGCTTCACGCCTAAGCGGTTGACTCTTTGCTCTTACTTTGTCACGTGAGGCGCCAGCCACGGCGCTGCGCTTTGTGGCAAGTTAGCACCAGTTGGTGACTAAGTAGAAGTCCTTGACAAGTTTTAGTGACTACTTTATTACACACGAAAGCCGTCCATTTGGGCTAAGTTTGGGCACTGGCAGTGGGAAGAAAGCCCACATTCACAGGAAGCAGGACCCCCGCAACCTACCAGACGAATGTTACAGATGCCAGCGTCGAGCCATCTTTGCATGCCCGGTGACGTCATTACTCGTTGTACGAGTATACAATGCAATAGGGTTTACGGCGACGGGCATGGAGCATCACACAAAACTACCATTTGGCGGTGCCAAGATATTAGGCTACCATGGGAATTATGAGGAGCACGTGTATTGCAGTCTTCATTGCAAACCCACTTTGCGGCTCGTTCAGTACGGAGTGAGGCTAAAGTTTGCTCTCTACTGGCCTTTAAATTCGGGAGGATATCACAACAACAAAGAAGAACAGCAACAACTACCGCTACTCCGTTTGGAGAATACCAGCTGCTCACATGTGCCACTATGCTGCTTTCTCCAAGTCTTTAAACAAAGCGATCGCCCTTGTGCGAACACGTTTCGATTATCATCTCCAAATCCGCATTATTCTGCTGCTTTGAAACCATAGCAACCATGTTATAAAGTACTGAGCTAATGTTTAATTATTTAATTAGACGCCTGGGAGGCGTCTTGCGGCATGGCAGATGGTAGTGCACGGGATCGAAGCTCCAGGGGCATCGAAGGGGTTTCGGAGCGGTTTTGAGGGTACAGAACCTCCACCAATATATAAGGATGTTTATTGGGCGGCACTTGAATCAGCGCAAGGGCGACAGTCCAAAAAGCGCAGCACGGACTCTCAGCACGAGCGGCGCTCGAGAGCCGAAGAAAACGACCCACTAGAAGGTACTGGAGAAGGAGACCCACTTCAAGGCGCTGGAACGGACGACCTACTTCAGAGTTCCAACGCTTCGCTACAGCGGCATCACATTTCCAGCGATGAGACGTCTACCTCACACAAATGGAAAGCGTCTAATGAGTAATTTTGATTTGAACAGACTGCTTGAACCTGGATGCATTAGGATGGTCATGTAGAGGTGAATAAAGCGCGGTGCCGCTGAGCTAACCACTGCGTAAAATGTATGTCATCGCGATCAGCCATGGAGATTTTTTTTTGTTGCAATTTACTTACTACTGAAGCGATTCTGCCAAACTTAGACATCGTAACAAGCGCTGATGGACGGGCGCTAGACATCAACTGAAGGTTTAATAACACTAACAGCAACATATATACCACCGCAGACACATACAAAAAACAAAAATCCTCTGGCAGAATTATCAGCGAAAGGAAATCATGTTTCGTTTTAAATACGTTTTTTTTTTCTTTTGCCTGCAAGGCCAGTGAAGGTGCGCTGACACATTTATTAGCTTCGGTACTGATACATAAGGCTTCAAAGATCTCCCTTGCTTGCTGTGTCGAAAAGCTGCGCAGGACACGTGTGCCCTCAAAGTCAGGCTTGCATGAGGCGGCAGTGCACCGCCGACAGTGATCTGCCAAATGTCCTCCCCCCGCCAAAGAGTTAACAGCTGCGTGGTGCTCTCTCAATCTGTCGTTGACGCAGCGGCCGCTCTGGCCGAAATAGCATCTACCACGAAGCGAGTCGTGTGCTTTGTAGTGCAGCCGGCCTTGGAAGTGCCATTCACAATATTGGACATACGTGCCCGCTTACCAGGTGCCAAAAAGGCGACCGGGATGCCACATTTCCCCGCAACCTTCTTGAGGCGGTGGGACAAATCATGAACGTAGCTGATTGTGGCTTGTCAGACTCTGCGAATTGGCTTCTTTAAGCAGGCTTCCTGCAATGGACGCTAGCCCTTCCACGGGAAAGCCAGCATTGCGCAAGCGTAGCACTTGGAGCTGAAGGCTGCACGCAACCTGGTGGTCGCAAGTTTTTTAACACGAAAGTGTTTTATGCCGGGGTCCACCAAGACTTCACTGAGGTATTTCCGTCACGGAAATACGTCATACGGAAATACGGAATGACGTTCTTACAATGTACACGAACATAATACAAAGAAAGAAACCAGAAGAAAAAGTTCCACAAACATGCAAAATTTGGAAATCGAACCCACGACCTCTCGGTCCGCGACGATAGATCGCCGAGCGTTTAACCCATTGCGCCACAAACGCATTTGCAGAGAGCTACACAGACGCGCCTTATATATCTAACACTCCTCCGTGTACCCACGCTCTTGCTCGGGGCGGTGCCGCCGCCTACGAGCAGAAAAGAGAAGCACTGCATTAGGACACTAACGCGCACCGACAGTGAACGCTTCGGTGGTCTCAGCACTACGACGCCTCGATGCCAGCATTCGAAGGGACGCTGGCATCAAGAAGCACTACCAACGCCACCTAGGTGGCGTTCACCGTACTCAGCACAGCGGAGCGTGGCCTCCGCAATTAGCTCTGAAAATGTTTCTGAAGTTGATCGCGGAGGCTGCAATTACGACGCGCTGTACGCGCTGATTTGACTCGGTGACGATTCAGTTACGTGCTTTGTCTTGCGCGTTGTATTAGTGTGTCAGTTACGTGCTTCGTCTTTCGCGTTGTGCTAGCGTGTGCAGCGTAGTGCAGCTTCCATATGCACGACGGTTGCTCATGGTCATCGACGTTGGTAGTCGTGATGGAGGAGACGTGCCACCAGGCGTCAGCGTGGGTGCATCAACGCCTAAGGGCGCTTTAGCCACAAAACACCAATAGACATTATATATCAATGTGCAATAAACATTACACTACTTCTGTGAAGACACGTTTCACTTTCGTGTTCTATACCGATTCCTATATAAGAGGGATCAACCACAAATTTTTTGAGAGCAGCGCGCATGTAGTTTTTTGCAATACCCCTTTTCACAATCTTGGAATGGGTCGAATTGAAGCTTAGAACTGGTTTTTTGGGACCGTGGATGGTATCTCCAGCAAACCTGATCGTCATGCATCAAGATACAAACATCAAGATGTTCAGTTACAACCAACTAGCCCAAATTTCTGCTTTAAAGATTCTGCCAAAGCATTATTGTCAAAAAAAAAAAAAAAGTCAGAGCTCTTTCCCTGTCGAGAAAAAGGGGGTAAGCGAAGCTTGTGGCAAGACGACGCTGTCGCAGGCGTTCCGCTTCGTTTGCCCTAAACTCAGGGTCGGCGGCTCTTCGCTGACGTTTGGCCTCAACATCGCGCTCCCGAAACTCGGGTTCCGCGCCTCTTCGCTAACGTTTCGCCTGAGCTTCGGAAGCCCTCACGCTAGAATCGGACGACGAGCTTCGTTTACCCCCATTTTCTCGACAGGGAAAGGGCTGGCGATTTTGTTCCTGTGACAAGGGTAGTTCAAGGGCGCGTCACAGGTCCCCGAGCACACAGGTGTATGTGCCATTGAGCTTGGACCCTTTCTGCACGATCACCAGGATCGGCTCACTTTTCAGTGTGACACCACCACCACCGCCGACACTTGTGAGCCTATAAAGCTTCGCTTGAAAAAAAAAATAAAAATAAAACAACAACGTTAAGTCGTAAACAGAAACTGGGAAAAAGAAATACAGTTTCGACCGTAACGCGAAGCAGTGACGCGATGGCTGGCGAAATGTAATGCACAGGTAACCTCACACTATTTCGTGCAGCGTTTGTTGGACTTAACATTCACAGATGCGAGCGAACAAGCTCCTTTCAAGAAGTAAAAAATTGGAGGACGTTTAAGGTTCGCCTTTAAGAGTGAAACGCGATGGCGTTATCGGGACCCGTTCGCGTCGCATTTTTCTTTAAGACTAGGCTTCTCTGCAACACACAACGTGGGAAAGCCAGCTTATAAAGACCAAGCTTACACCAATCTTCACTTCACTTTTAAACACAAATGCATTGCTTGGGAAGCCATTTTTTCAGGGCCAATATAAGCCGTCTTGTGAAGGCCCTAGGGCCTTTTCTTATTACTTTTACCGTGATGGCGTTAAGGGCCCTGTGTCGCAGAAAACTCGGCATTGGCGTTAAGCATCGGCGTCTGGCGGAAATAATCATGCCGAACCACATCATCCCAAACCACTCCGACCACATAGGCCCGCCGCGTGGCGCAAGGCTTTAGTGAACAGAAATTGAATTTCTCAAAGTAAAATCCGTCAGAAAAATCGTGAAGTACGAGTTAACCACAACCTACAGACATGATAGGGTCGGATTGTAATTTGAATATACGAGAAAAAAAGCTTGATAAGCAGACAGGGATCTTTGAATGCTATCGCGTTCCACTTTGAAAGGCGAAGCTTAAGCGTCCTCCAATTCTGATGGTGTTTGGCTGTACTTTGGTTCTAGGCAACATTGAGGGAAATGTTGAAAACCGAGCCTTTCTAGATTTTGGACACGCGCGCGCCTCGGGGAACAGCAAATAATAAATAAAATAATAAAAAAGGTCCTAGGGCCTTCGCATTTTGATATAAAACGGCTTAAATTGTTCCTGTAAAAATGTCTTCCCAGCAGCAATGCATTTGTGTATAAAAGTGAAGCCGACTTTAAGGGGATCAGTGTAAGCTTGGTCCTTGGCTTTCTCACGTTGTATGTTGCAGTGAAGCCTACTAAAAAATGTGATGCGAACGGAGCCCGATAACGCTATCGCGTTCCACTCTTAAAGACGAAGCTTAAGCGCCCTCGATTTTTTATTAGTTGTTTGCTGTTGCCCCGAGGCGCGCGCGTGCCCAAAACGCATTAGGCAGGCTAAGTCCTAGTTTGACCTGCCGAGGACGCGAGCACCATCTGGATGGTGTTTTAGCAAGTAATATACCCGGGCGCGCCGCTGTTGTATGGTAGAAATGCTGGAAAAGGGGTTTGTGTTTGAGTTTTCTCGTAACAGAATTATGTTTTCTCATACATTCAAATTACAGTCTGACATTATCATGTCGGCAGATTGTGGTTAAGTCGTACTTTACGATTGTCGACTGATATTACTTTGAGAAATTCAATTTTGTTCACTAACGCCTTGCGCGGTCGGGATGATTTTCTTGGCCGGGAAACACCCCCGACGCCGACGTCAACACCGGATTTTATGCGACGCGGGGCCCTTAACGCTATCGCGTTAATAAGTGTAACTCGTATTCATCTGCGGCAGCTGGGTTTCCAGGAGGTGAATCGGAAGGACTCGGCTTTTCTTCCTGCTATTACCTATCCGGACTTAGCCAATGACCACTACTAAAACAACGCTCTAACTTCTTCCTACTGGATCCGTTCGGACTTTCTCATATTTATATATTCTTTTTATATTTGAGCTACTCCATTATGAGGCCTCACGCTATCTCAATGAAGAAAATTAAAAATTAAATTATGGGGTTTTACGTGCCAAAACCAGTTCTGATTATGAGGCACGCCGTAGTGGGGGACTCCGGAAATTTGGACCACCTGGGGTTCTTTAACGTGCACCTAAATCTAAGTACACGGGTGCTTTCGCATTTCGCCCCCATCGAAATGCGGCCGCCGTGGCCGGGATTCGATCCCGCGACCTCGTGCTCAGCAGCCCAACACCATAGCCACTGAGCAACCACGGCGGGTTATCTCAATGAAGAAAACAAGACAATGCCTGCGCGATCCAGTAAACATTAAAAAAGCCTAACGCCGGAAGGAGACTAATTAAGACGAGCAATGTTGGCTATTTTCATGTATTGTAATCAAAAGACCGTGTAATAAAGAAAAAGAAGGAAAACAGACATGCTCAATAACAGCAATTACATTTAGAAGACGAAAACTTAATGGTAGAAATTAGGTCTTGTTGCTACGACATACTGCAAGTGCAGCGCAGAAAGAACAGGGAAAGACGCGGAGCGCATGTGTTGTAGTTGCCGCTACAACACATGCGCCTTTTTGTCTCCGTACCTCCGTCTGTCCCTTCACTAGCAGAAGAAAACTTAACTTAGGACTGCCTCCGCAACTACCACCCTATTCATGGCCTATTCCCCCCGTAGTGGGTTGAGCAATAACATCAGGCACCAACCAACCAATCCGCAACTGGGTAGGCGACGTGCTATAACCCGAAGAAAGCGCGTACACCGGGTCCATCCAATGGCCTGATGCGAATGATCTGTCCAGAGCGCGACAACTGGACAACGACGAAAAAGATGAGATGATCACGAGCGCGTGTGATCGTCTCTTAGTTTTTGTTGTTGGTGTGCTCAGGACAGATCACGAACGCATTTCAACTCGCCCAGTGTTCTCAACTTGTGTAACACAGGTGTTGATGGGGTTTTTAAACAATCGCGGCAGCCGCTGGCGTGATCGCACTCGCTGAGCTCATTATTCTCCCCTGCTGTAACATCGGCAGAGTGGCTGAGACGTAGAAGCCTGGACTGCCAGTTTGTTGGTCATGAGTTCGATTCCTCGCGGCACTATGATAATTCTACTTTGTAATTTCCTCGCAACCGATTTTGGCAATTCCAACTAGGGCACTGGCAGACAGCAACACGACACGGGGATTATGACCACGTAACAACCATCGCTGCAAAAAGCGAGTTGCAGGAAATGACGACGACTTGGGACAGCGGTGTTATGATTGACGCCCTGGTGGAGAGCTCCGCGGATTAAATTGGACTACATGAACTAAAGCCTTTAAAGCTCTGCACACGAAGGCTTTGGCATGCCGCCTCCACATCGGATGCGACTACTACGGCCCGGAATTGAACCTGCGACCTTGTTGTGGTCAGCAGCAGGACAATCGATTCCCTATCTCGCGCTCGCCAGCTGCATGACATGTAGCGCCATTATTACGTCCACACTTGCTTAAATCGGGATACTTGATTACACTTATGTCATTTCTGATTGCGCACAATCATCATTCACGTTGGATGTCGGTATGATCCTTATACATCCGTGGAATTACAAGCCTGTCAGGTTAAAGTCATCTGGCATCAAATAAGCTCACCGGTATCTCTCGCTGCGGAAATAAGGCTGGCTCCTGAAGACACCTATAGCAAAGAGCGTGCTAGGATCCTCAAGCGGGCCACGTAGAACCCCGAGGATTTCACGAGCCTGATGACAATGACGATATCCTGCTTCTTTTCTCCGGAAGATGATGATGATGATTGCTTCTTATGTAATGGCAAAAACCCATTGAGGGGCATAGGCCACGAACCGGGTAGTGATATAATAATAATAATAATAATAATAATAATAATAATAATAATAATAATAATAATAATAATAATAATAATAATCAATCCTCAAGTGGGAAGGCGACGTAGTACGTAGAAGCCAAAGAAAGCGCGGATGCCACCTCTATCCAATACACCGATGTTGAGCAGGTGTCAGCCAACCACGGAAGCAGCTGGCGAGATCGAAGATCAGTATTCTTCACTGCTGAAGTATCGGCAGAGTGGCTGAGAGGTAGAATCCCAGACTGCCGGTTGGTTGGTCTTAAATCGGGAGATGAGGCATAGCACCGGCGAAAACAGAAACTTAAATTGTTTCACGCAGTTTGTATACGATTGCACAACACGTCACTGCTGCCCATCGCACGACCACGTTGCGACATCGTGCACTCGATCACAGAACTGAAAAAAATTTTTTTTTGTGGTGTCTACGAAACTCCACTGACTGATGTGATAGGCCAAATTGACCCGTGGGTAAATGACCGTGCGCGCCTTTGATTATGAAATTCAACTTCAAATATAGGAGCACGTCCTGTCTTCTTATCTGCTGCTCTCTTATTCATGTCGCAACCTAACAACTTCTATAACACCAGAAAAGTTCATCACAAAAGTTCTATTAATTTCTTAGCTCCCAGCTGCAGAGCTACAACTTGTTCCTAAGGTGGATAGTTCAAAACTTAGTTGAACGGTGTTTTTTAGATGCGAAGCAGCTTATGGTTGGGGCTGTCACTCCCTCCCTCCCTCTCTCCCTCCCTCCATCCGCCGTGCGGCGTCCACACCCCTACTGCGCAGGCGCATCCTCCTCCCCTCCTCTCCTCGTCTCATCTCCTCTCCTGATTCCGCAACGAATGGCAACACCTACGGCTCCGCGCGCGATAATGCGAAGCAGCTTAGGTTAGAGGCGCGACGGTAGGCGCTGCATACTCCGCTGGGGGGCGCCACTGTAGCTCGCGGTATAATGACGCACGCGCGCGCGCGCGCGCGCTCCGCTTCTCTCATTCTCCTCCCGCAACGCACGCTAAATATAACGGTAGCTACGTACCTCAACCTAACGGAAACGACGAACTGATAACTAATGGGAACTTGAGTCGACCCCATGGTTGCTTCGCATACTACTCAGGGTTCCCCTACGGGACGATGGTGTAATTTTTTTCATGCTATTTCACATTATTACGACCTAAGCTTGAATATTGTTATATCATTCGTCATCCTAACACTAAACATTAAAAGAAATGGAAAAGGTTCAGTGAAAAGCTGCCTGGTTTATTATAAAACTAGGTACACTAGTTCTCCTTCTGAACTCATGAATGCTAACATAGAACGACTTGAATCAAGAAGAAAAATACTACACAATTCGCGTCGCGCATACAACGAGATTACGCAAGGTTCGGTGACAACGGACAGAACAGATATAATCAACTATAAACTTCGAGTGAGTTCTAAATCATGCAGGCCCGTCTTGCGCTGAATGATAACTTGTTAGCAGGTGAAATTCAGTTCCCGAGAAAATAATAAATAAGTACACGTGTCAAAACTCGCGGTGAAAATCCAGAGGTAATCGATAAACGTTAATAGGCTCTAAGTACGCTGAAATGAGCACACGCAGAACACTGTCATTTACGCAGAAAAGTTAACACGGCATTAAATTGAGGTAAGTAAAAAAATATGAAATTTCACTGACTGTCACTGAGACAATGGTCGCCACCTGCTTGGATGGAGAGGTATGCGTACCACAATGAGCTTTCCTTTTTTTTTTGTCTCCGTGAACCACACCAAAAAATTTCAGTGTTCCTTCAAAATTTGATAAAAATAAACATCGGTAAGCGCAAGAGAGGAAGCACATACGATTTGCAACCCTGTGGAGAAAAGCCGTTAATGAATGAAAAGAAACAAAGGAGAGAAAACACCGAGACCGTCGCTTCTTCCAGAGACGCACATAAAATACAAAGACGAAGATAAAGCAGGCTGGGGAAATTGGGTAGCGGTCCTGGACAGTGACCTTTGTAAACTCGGTGGTAATGCAGTTCCACTCAACGTGAAAGCTAGGGAAGTGCGAAGCAGTGATTCGCTGGTGTTTCCCCTGTGTTTATCTTGTTTTATCCATAATCTGTTTTGACACCTGTGATAAGGCACGATTGATGGGAAACCGCCAAGCACATGGAGCCAAAACATTTGCTGATGATGGAAACGATTTTAACAAATTTCTGTTAATTCGATTAAGTCACGAGTATTCCTATATTTTAAATTATTCTGAATCATGTTAGTTTATTTTGAACCAGTTTTGATCAAATCTGCACATGCTTTGACCCTGTTTTGAGAACTTGTTCTTGCGCGTGACCACGACATGAGATCACATTATATGATTTTCACGATTTTCACAAATTTCTGGTAATTAATGCGCTTAATGCTTGATTAGTCCTGTCTTTTACGTTATTCTGAATCATGTTAGTATATTTTGAACCGGTTTTGATCAATTGTGCACTTGTTTTGACCCTGCTTTTACGCGTGACCACGACATGACACGTCCAGAGCCCGGGCCCGTAAAGTACTTCGCACGTAAAAAATGTCGTTGGAACTTGTGCAGCTTGCTCTCTCCATTGTCTTCAAGACCTACGCGACATTTGTAATATTTGTAAGATTTCCTTTTTTCCACGTTTTGTATCCGACTGGAATAGGCTAACGTAACGTCATGCCACACTGATTTAGATAATTTATTTTTGTGTTCTTTCTTCACAAGCTATCACGTTTTCTTTGTAATACAGATATTTTGTTAGTGTGTTGGCCGTCCTGCTTGGGCCAGATTGACCTGTAGTATGTAAAAAATAAAGAAAATAAAAAATGCAGCAGATTCAACGAGTAGGAATCTATATACAGCGAAGCTTCGTGTCAGTGTATAAAGAGTTTAAACACGAGTCTGTGTTTAATGAATGTCCGCACAAAGTGACACGGAAAGCTTTATTCAGGCATTGTAGAGAGGCTAATCCAATGCCGCGGCCCCTGCCGCGGATGCGTCAAGGCGAGCTTTCTGGTTCCTTTTTTTCTTTCCCCCGCACGGCCGGCGCCACCACGGAGGCGAGCGCAATCTGGTGGTAGTGCAAGCGGCCCGCGTACTCCGCTGTGATTGGTTGGCCAATTCGGTAAGAGTACAGCCAGGCCTCAGCAGCCACGCTGACGAAACCCGGTGAGGTTGGCAAAGGCTCATTGAACACATCGATTCACTGCCTGTTCCACCTGAAGAGGCGATGAGAGATAGGAGTTCGGCTTCGTCGCCGACCCCCACTGTGGTGAGAGGTGCATGGAAGAGGAAGAAGAAATCGACTGGTGTTCCTGGTGCGGTAGGCAAGAACGCTTGGAATATGGTGAGAGTTTCGAAGTATGCACTTTACTTTCACGTAGTGGAGCTCGCTTTGTGTGCATGAAAACGCAACGAGACGTATTTGGGAAACGAGAAGTGCGGAAAGAGCGTCTTCATATAGTAAAATTGTCAGTTTCGCGAAACTCTCCTGTCGCATGTCTGGAAACCTCGACGCGTGCGCAGCGCATGCGCAGTCGACACCATGACAGCACAATTGGTGCTAAAGGTACTAAAAGTGCCTCAAGTCTGGGTTGCGTGCATCACTCGTTTTGAGAAATTATTGTTATAGGTTGCTTTTATCATGTTCCAGACTCAAACCTGTTTGTTATAGCGACCTGCAAAACAGTATAACTCACGCCGCTAGGACTTGTCCGGCTGAAAGCATTTATCTGTTCGGTGACCTTCCTCGATAAACTGGACGCAGTTGTCATCGACCTTTCTTCTGACTTCATTGCCTTAACATTGGATTTCAACCTGTCACATATCGTCAGCCAGCCCACTCGTGATTCTAATATACTGCATTTAGTATTAACAACGGTGCCAAATACTGTAGAAAATTTAACATATTTAGATGGTTTCAGTAACCATAAATTAATGCAAGTAAACCTTGAAGTCCCGTCCTATTTTGCTGGTGTCAGAACAAACATTGTAACAGAGGAATTTACAATATTATCAATGCTGAATTTGAAACATTTCTTGGCAGTGTATTACTTCCTTCTTTCTGCAACCGGTCAGTTCATGATAAATGGGCTTTGTTCAAAAACAAGTTAACATCACTAGTTAGTGAACGCGTTCCGTTAATTAAAATAAAAAATGATAAAAGCAACCTGTAGTTCACCAAGTCACTTAACAGAGAGAAATGAAAAAGAAGGGATTGTACGCAGCCCTAAAACGCGCGTGCAATCCAAGATCGTGGAAACAATACAGTGACTTCTTGAAAACCTACTGCTCTGCAGTACGCGCTGCCCGAGATAAGTTTTTTTCTGGCGATTTACCCCTCACCGCTCCAATAAATAAATAAATACAAAATAAAAATGCATCTTGCATGATGACGTTCACATTCCTATTCCAGACCATGACTGTCCTAACGCGTTCAACGCAGTCTTTTCATCAATATACACCATAGAAGACCATTCAAACGTGCCTGAGGTAGCTGATCTTGACCACCCCTCTTTGCATCCATTATAAATAATCTGAAAGTGTCCACATCAGCAGGCATTGACGATATTAACTGAAACATACTAAAAAACACGATATCAGTCTCGAGTAAAATATTATGTCATATATTCCAGCAATTGCTATCGACAGGAAAGCTTCCCCATGAGTGGATAATCGCGAAGGTAGTTCCAATCTTAAGAAATAGAAGTTCCCCTCTGCGTTAGAGAGCCATTTCACTAACTTCCATCTGCTGTAAGATGCTAGAGCATGTCATCGCCTCCGATTTTTACGATCATTTAGAGCATAACTTTTTCTTTCCAAACCAACATGGATTTAGGAAGCTTTTATCGTGCGAAACTCAAATATTTGAGTTCCCAACTGAATTACATTTTAACCTGGACAAAAACCTGCAAACTTACTGCATCTTTTTTTAGAATATTCAAAAGCCTTTGATCATGTAGCTCACTGCCGAGTAATTTCTAAACTACTTTCTTTGTGCTTAGATTCACTAATGCTATCTTGGATCCGGAACTTTCTTATCAATTGGCCGCAGTTCACCGTTGTTATTAATTTTTCCTCTCCACTCTCTTACCTTTCCTCTGGTGTTCGGCAGGGCAGTGTCCTCGGTCCGCAACTCTTTAGAATATACATTAACGACTTACCGAATAACATATCTTCTCCTGTGCGGATTATTGCCGATGACTGTATAATACAACTGTAGAAATACAAAATACCTTATTAGCAATTGGTGTAGCATGTGGCTAATTTCGCTTAATCCGAATAAATGTAATTTCTTTCACTCGCAAACATTTCAATTCAAACTTTTCATACTATATTAATAACAACCCTGCGTCTGAAGTTACATCTTTCAAATATCTAGGCGTGACCCTGACATCAAACCTTTCCCGCACTACACATCAATATCTGCGGCAATACCTCCCGGTCTTAGGGCTATTTACGCCGTAACCTGTGTAAGACACCGACTAATGTACGCACATTGGCCTATCTAACATTTGTTCGCTCTAAACTTGAATTTGCTTCTTGACTATGGTCTACTCATTACATTTATTTAATCACTATGCTAGATTAAGTTCAGAATAGAACCACTCGATTCATCTCACAACATTACAACTACAAAACAAGCATAACGCAAATTAAAAACAATTTATCAGTTCCTCCTTTGAACAATCGTCGTGATGTAGCGCTCTTATCGCTGTTGACAAGTACGTTCATGGACCAAGACCATCAGCGATAACTCTGTAAGTCTCTCTATTCACATCACGAAGATTGCATAATCTTATTACTTTCACGCGCATCTATGGTAAAACAGTCGCTCTTAATTCATATGCCCTTCCACGTGTCATCAGCTTGTAGATCGACCTTCCCGATATCCTTGTAGCTGAAGCTATTAAAAGAAAAATTCCCTTATCACATAAACACGTATTTCTTACTTTAAACGACTCCTTGTCTGCTTTGCTTGTGTGCATTTTTTGCTTTTTTTTTTTTGCTCTGGATTTTCAACTTTGTGTACACTTGATTCTTTATTGTCGCATTATTTACGACGTGTTCTTATGATTTGCATAATTCTATGCTTTCTATACCATGTATCACTTTGAAGCTCTCCTTACCCAATGCCCATTCTTCGGGGCTGTAAGATATTTTGAAACAAACAAACAAACAAACAAACAAACAAACAAACAAACAAACAAACAAACAAACAAACAAACAAACAAACAAACAAACAAACAAACAAACAAACACAGGCAGGCACTGTCCTGTTTTACGCGTCCTGAATTTTTAGCGCGCTGCCCTGCTTATACTCCCGAAATGAACCAAATGGCCCAAAGCAGAGTTTTACGGTGCCTCACGTGTCCGTGTAATCCCTATAGCAGTAAAAAGGCAGCCGAAAGGTACAGTGTTGCGAGACACGAGCAACATGACAAATGTGAAATCCCGCCGGCTGTTAGCGACAGTTACCCAAGTCGTGCACCTGGTACGAAGAGCGAATAATAGAAAGCACGGCCTAAAGGAGCAGGGCACGATCAAATTAATACAAGCCCTGATAAAAATGACACAGTTTCGCCCTAAGGGCGAAGCAATGAATGCGATAGCAACACAGCAATGTCATACGAAGTAAGGTGAGCGGCTTTGGTAGCAATATGAATTGTAGTAAACATGAGCTGATTAAGTAAGCAGGTGCGCTGCGGCGTAAGTAGACCGACATGAAGAGAGACTCGATGACCACGAGAAGGCGCGTGTGAAACGGTGGTGTTGATGAGAAGCGCTTCCCGTGGGCAGCGCGTGCGAAGGGACACACCTGTAGCGCTGCACTGCCGATCCGGGCAGCATTGCATGTGTAGCGCGCATTGGAAAATGTGGCCCGACTATTACTAACTGTGTTGTGAGCGCGCACAAACAAACATGAATAGATCACACTGAATGACTGCAGACAACGACTGTCAAAACGCTGGCAGCAAGCGCATATACGTCGCAGCGGGCGAAGGTACGTGCGGTCTATAGCTTCAACGGAAACTGAGCGGCGAATGCACAGCGCATAAAGGTCAGAGCCGTGTGGAGATAAGAGACGGTGCGAGCGAGCGACGAGCGCGGTTGTTGGCAGAGTAGAAGTGCCCCCCCCCCCCCCCCCCCGCTCCCTCCGGCGCTGGCTTCCCGCTTCCTTGCTTGCGCGTGGGTGATTGAGTGCGTTCGCTCTCCGTGATAGCGCGCGTCCCCGCACGCTTCCGCTCGGGCATACGGCGCGCGGCGAAGATTTTATCTATAGGGAACCTCACGGCGACGGCAGAAATCCGGTTGAAGTGTCCATATAGTTGCTATCGCAATAATAAGTAGAGTCACGTACGACGTCCCATCTCAAGAACAGCGAGAGGGACAAACTGAACACTCTCATACAAAAGACTTACAAGCTGGCGCTGGGGCTTCCCCCGACGACGTCGTCGGAGAAGCTACTCAGCCTGGGCATCCACAATACTGAGGAGGGACTAGCAGAGGCCCACAAGACTAGTCAGAGCAACTCAAGCTCACCAGCACGGGCAGGGACACGCTAAGAAGACTGGGCTACCCAGTCGAATATGAATCCAGAAAACAGCGGGTCCCTCTACCCCTGAGGGAGAAGACCACGGTGGCCAGCATCACGAAATATGCACCCGGAATGCAACGGAGAAAGGAGGCAAGCGAGAGTACAAGCTCCACATAAGGTCTACAAAGGACCAAGAAGAGAAGTCACATACACCGACGCTGCAAAATAGAACAAATCGGCCCACGCTGTCAGCGTGATTAACGACCAGGGAGAAGAGGTAGTAGCGGCCTCGGTGAACACTCCAGACATGGACTCCGCAGAAGAAACGGCGATAGCCCTGGGACGCGATTTTGTAGCGATGCCTTATGACTTATTCTATACTAGTCTTATCATCCACCGCTCACGGCCGGCTGATCCCGTTGATAACGCGAGCGGACCATCGCTCCGACCACTGACAAAGCGCGATAAGCGCGAAAAGGCATTATTACCGGAAAGGCATCGCTACAAAATACCGGCCCTGGAGGCCACGACGGGCAAGCGAGAGGAGGAGAACATCACAGTCATCACGGACTCGCACATGGCATGCAGAAATTAGGGCCGCATTTGCAAAGAAGCGCTGAGCATCCTCGAGAAACAGGACAATTGTCTGGACCCCGGGATCCCTGGCGAGTAATTATCGGCGCTAGCCCACCGGGTTCACGAGCCCCGGTTGACCCACACGTCCCGAAAAGATACACCGACATCCTAAGCCACTACAGACTGGGTAGGAGGACCTAACCACCCACGCATACCAAGCTGACCAGACAGACCGGCGCACTCGCTGACGGCGCCCTGCTACACGCCATGTTATCCTGCGAGCAATACTTACAAGTGCGCCTGGTGCACTGCGCCCCTCTACCACATGGTATGGAAGTGCGGGCACAACCCATGGACACCACTAATCACCAGACCAACCGTCGAGGAGTGTGAGGCCCAGCTGACGAGCCCGAGCCCTGAAGACGAGCATCGTCTGGTGAGCAGGGCCAAGATATCGGCTCAGGCTCCTTGACTAGGGACGCCGCTCACCTCGGATGATTCCACTGTCACCTCATCTCAACAAATAAATGTTTATTCCTCCACCTCCACCTGCCGGAATGACGCTTCTAATTTTTTATAGATAACTTCGTAGTTCGCAATAACTACTACAGTATGAAACGTTGAGGCTACGTCCACAGGCAAATCTAGTGTTTCATAAACTTTTCTGGTCTGACTGCACGCACGAAAAACAAACGTACAATTATAAAGTGAACTGATTAACAATAGTATTTCCGACTTTTGTTAACGTTATGTGTGTATTGTGCTTCCCTATAAGACCGAGAAAAAGCATGCTCATGCATCGATACCCCGTCAAATTAGCCTAATTGTAACACTAGAATGTGTACAGCACCGCGCAGTCAGACGTATTCGCTCACGTTACGCACATCGCCACAAACGTACAAATTTAAAATCGAAAAACAACCCGCTTTACACAGAAACCTGACTAGGCCAAACTCATGGTGGAGAGCAGATATATCAGCGTTTTGTCCAACGTTCTCGATGAATCGTATAGAAAAACTACACGCGGAACTATATATAATGCTTGATGTTTAATTCAAAGAAGCCGGAATCGAAATTTTATTCAGCTGAATAAGTTGAGAAGACTGTGCCAAGGTTGAGGTCGATTCATGAAAAGTTGGCAGTCACCTGAAAGTATAGCAGGAAGCTATTCATCTGGAGGGTCGTCCTCGGCCGAGGACGAATTCAGTTGCGCAGCTTTATTTGCGAAGAACCCCACGGCATGGGTTTCTTTCTATGACTTCGTGCTGCTCTGAAGTAAATTCCAACCTCCTATTATGTCTTCTAATTATCCTATCTCGACGAGCCGCGTCGTTTATGCGGGCTTTCCAACTGCTTGTTGCCACTGCACTCCAGAGCAACGAGCGCTTCGGGCCACCAGGCGAACCTGGCGTTGCTGGTGGCTCAGGACGTTATCGCTGCAGCTCCGGTGCCATCATGGGTTCGTCACTGGAGTGTGCGCACCAACCGCAACATCCAGCTACTGAGCACGGTGAGACTTGACGGTGCACTATCATCGTCTATTCATTTATTTCAAGCGAGATCGTCGCTTACGATGAGTGAAAGTGTAAACAAACAAGCAACTACGTTAACGGGGCGGCACTTCGCAGACGAAGCATGCATGCTGAACTTCGTTATCCGCAAGACCATATTCTGAAGCAAGTGCATGCTTCACATTGAAAAAGGTGTAAGCGTGCTTGGTAGTCGCTATCATAAGAAAAAAAAAAGACAGCAGGAAGACATTATGCCGTATTAGGTTGGCAGTATAATGTAGCCAGAATTTTCCCGGTTGGATTGATCTAGCTTTTTTAGAAATTCGGCACATAAGAACGACACTGAAGATTTTCAGTAAGTAAATGTATGAAATCAAATGAGAAAAATGCCCCACGAGGAAGAGAATAAGCCACATAAAATACCGAACTAAGTACGGTAAATTAATTTGACACTATATTCATTATAGATATACTGAGGAGGTAAAATGGTAAACAAAGCTGATTTATATGTTTCAGTACACTTCGATGACTTCGGCGTAGCTGAACCAGTTGAATTGAGTTCCACTTGCAGTTTGCGAGAGAAACTTCTGTAAAGTGGCATGCTTCAAAAGTTCACTGACGATTACGATACTCCCAAATGCGCAATTTGAGCGCAGCTTTATACGTGTTTTCATTTCGCGATATATTGGCTGGAGCGGACAATCTGTCGCGTGCGGCACATTGCAAACGGAGCGCTTTGTTTCCATATATGGCATCGGTGGACGCGCTCGCCGCATGCCTTATGGATGGCGTCATCAGTGAATAGACGACGCGGACTACTGTGGCGCCGTCTCGTAGCGATCGTCGCCGCAGAACACGTCCTGCGCGGCAACTACGTTTTTCTTCTCGCGCTTTCACCATACCCTCCTCCTCCGCTTACCGCCTCACGCTCTCTCTGCCATCGCCATCTTTCATCCCCAGCTGCGCTCCGCGTTCGCTCTTTCATCCTTCGCTGTGCTCGTTCGCTCGGTTACGCCGAGGTACGCCGACGCTCAACGCAGAAACGGGCGCCTAAGAGCTGCGCTCCTAGGCTCTGAAAATAATCGAGAAGTGAAATACTGCAAAAGTGCGCGATAAAGACAATAACAATATAGGAGTGTTAAGTGACGACAAACGAAGAGGCTCGTCTAGTAAGGCAAGCTTAGTAATAATCACACCGAAAAGATTACACAAATACGGTTTCACAACAAACTTAGTGATACGTGATGCATTTGTAGGTGAGCTACACAGAGGAGGAAAATACTTGGCACAAATAGGCAGGGTGAACAAACTGTAATGCCTCGTTATCAAAGCAGTCTAAACAGGAAACAGAATCCGTTATCGGCGATATTTCGCTAAAAGCAAGGAGGCTTTAAATCACTCATATTTTTGCGAAAAGTGCACCACGACAGACTTTGAATAACGCGATGTTTCGAACGAAGTTACCTTGTAACGATGGCTTACTGTACATGGCGAACCGCACCAGGGGACGAAGCGGAGCACTCGCCGCCGGAGCAGGTGGTGGAAGGCGTGTCGAGCCACCCGCTGCCAGTCCTGATGGTCACCGGACTCGTGGCCGGAGCGGCGCTCGGTTTCGCCATCCGTGCCACCGACAACCCCTGGACCAAGCGACAGATGGTCTACGTCGGGTTTCCGGGTAGGTGTGACGCACGATTGCAGAAGTAGGGAACAATCATTGATGCGACACAAGGCGATGCTTGCGCTACGAAAGGCGGAGTGCTTCGCACTAACTTCGGTAGCTACATTACCACAGAATAAATACATTTATGCATCTCAACTGGTTTTGCAGCTGCCGAAAATCGAACCCGTCAACTTACTCAGCAACGAAATGACATGGCCGCTCAGCCAATGGCTGCATAGATAGAGGAAGTATACCCTTAACGATAGAGAAATACAGGCAAGCTCACTTCCAAAGGTATTTGCCGTACTACGAATGAGATGCATGCATTCCGCGAAGCAATGAATCGCATGTCCAAATAGAAGCCCCCAGAAACGTGGCGCGTCACGATCTCGTAGCTTAAGAGGTGACGCGTCGTGCGGCCAAGCGAGAATCTGCGCGTCGGCGACGAGCCGATCCGGAATACCGTGCTGAAGCTGCAGCCGAGAAGCGGCGCCATCAATTCGAAGATCCCCAGTTTCGAGAACGAGAACGCTATGCGCTTCAGTATCCAGCGTCGTCGGGATAGCGACCCTGGCTGTAGCTTGGTCGATCACAAACTCCGCTTTTTGCTCCAGCCTTGCACCACTAGTGCAAGCTGCGCTCATTTTTTTCTTGTATCTTCAATCGTGCTGGAAGTCATTCGTCGTTACTTGTATAGTGCGTCCAGCGAAGTGACTGTATAATCTGGTATAGACCAATGTTACAGTGCAGCGTTCTTTAAAGCAAAGCTTTCTCTGCTAACCTCCCGGGATTTGGCGTAGGTCGCGGGTTGACAGAATCTCGCCTGATATATAGACCATATTTTATTGCGATAGCAATTATATGGACACTTCAAGCGGATTTCTGCCATCGTTGTCGCCGTCGCCGTGAGGTTCCATATAACTTCCAAGGGCGATAAAATCGTCGCCGGGCGCCGTATGCTGTTTGTAAGAGGGACGCACATACAGCGCGCGAGGAACTCGCGCTTTCAGGGAGAGCGAACGCACGGCGGAGAGCAAACGCGACGTCTTACTAGAGTGTACTAGACAAATGCGTATCTTGCGACCGGCGCAAGGGGAACTGGCGACTCAACCTCCCACCCGAAAGTACGAAAGCGGGAAGGCAGCGCAGGAGGGAGGGGGTGCGGCTTCTACTCTGCCAGAAACTGCGCGTACTTGTACGTTGCGCGGCTCCGGGCTGTCGCGCGCACCGTATCTTGAAAGGGATCTCCAACCCGGCTCTTACCTTTGAATGCGCTGTGCTTTCGCCGCTCAGTTTCCGTTCAAGCGATAGACCACACGAACCTTAGCTCGCTGCTGCAGCCGCGCTTGCTCAAGCCAGCGTTTTGTCAGTGGTTGTATGCGGTCATCGAGTGTGATCTATTCATGTTTGCTTGTGCGCGCTGACACTATGCTTGTTAATTCAGTTAGTAAGCGAATGTGTCGAAGCTTATGCAGCCGATAAAACTACTATCCTTACTCCGTATAACTTTCCACTAATTTGCTATCGCAATTGATGCTTCACCTTTCGGGCGAAACTGCGACTTTCTTTATAGCCTCGTAGCGAGAGTGTCAGCCGCTGAACTCTTTGATCATGAAACAGCCGCCTACGTCTTGGTGCTCTCATGGTCGTTTCGTTAACTTGGTATGTACCAAAATTGGCACAGTATGACAAGAGTGTATGACGAACATAAATGATAGCTCACGACATGAATGTCATGGCATGCGTGTCATGTAGGTCATGACAATGACCCAGCGAAAAAGATTAACACTAAAAAACCAATGGAACGGGTTCAGATGTGGTACTAAGTGAAGGAAAAGGCTAAAGGTTTATGGTCGAAGTCATAGTCATGAGCATGACTAAGGCTTTCGCCTTAAGGTCTCTTAGGTGTGGCTAAAGGGACTCCTGAGGACTCATGACATGAATGTCATGACATGCGTGTCATGTATACATCATGAAAGAGCCGCCTACGTCTTGGTTGGTGTTCTCATAGTCGTTTCGTTAACTTGGTAGGCTCCCCGCACACCGCTTCGCATAACATCGATTCGCACAGGGCGTGGGATCTGCCGGCTTTTTTTTTATTGCGGTAGCAATTATATGGACACTTCCACCGGATTTCTGCCGTCGGCGTCGCCATCGTCGTCGCCGTCGCCGTGAGGTTCCATATAGATAAAATCTGCGCCGCGCGCCGTATGCCCGAGCGGAAGCGTGCGGGGACGCACGCTGTCACGGAGAGCGAACGCACTCAATCTTCCACGCGCAAGCAAGGAAGCGGGAAGCGAGCGCCGGAGGGAGCGGGGGGGGGGGGGGGGGGGGCGCATTTCTACTCTGCCAACAACCGCGCTCGTCGCTCGCTCGCACCGCCTCTTATCTAAACACGGCTCTGAACTTTATGCCCTGTGCATTCGCCGCTCAGTTTCCGTTGAAGCGATAGACCGCACGTACCTTCGCCCGCTGCGGCGTATATGCGCTTGCTGCCAGCGTTTTGACAGTCGTTGTCTGCAGTCATTCAGTGTGATCTATTCATGTTTGTTTGTGCGCGCTCACACCACAGTTAGTAATAGTCGGGCCACATTTTCCAACGCGCGCTACACATGCAATACTGCCCGGATCGGCAGTGCAGCGCTACAGGTGTGTCCCTTCGCACGCGCTGCCCACGGTAAGCGCTTCTCATCAACACCACCGTTTCACACGCGCCTTCTCGTGGTCATCGAGTCTCTCTTCATGTCGGTCTACTTACGCCGCAGCACACCTGCTTACTTAATCAGCTCATGTTTACTACAATTCATATTGCTACCAAAGCCGCTCACCTTACTTCGTATGACATTGCTGTGTTGCTATCGCATCCATTGCTTCGCCCTTAGGGCAAAACTGTGACATTTTTTTTTCATACAGCCCGCTGGCATTACTTTCTGCACTGAATCGCACATGCTGAAGGCGACATCGGCGCGCAGGCGAGCTGTTCAAGCGCATGATGTCCGGCGTGACTCTTCCGCTCATCAGCGCCAGCGTGGTGGCCGCGCTGGGCAGCAGCCGACCGCCCGTGGTGGGACGCGTGGGCCTGTGCGCGCTGGGCCTGTCGCTGCTCTGCAAGTGCCTGGCCGCGGCCGGCGCGCTGGGCCTTGCGACCTTTCTCTCCCCGGGAAACACGGTGCGGCTGGACGTCGAGGCGGCAAAGTACAGGCCCAACATGAGTCTCTCGAATGTCGCCATCGACAGACTGCTGGACTTCATCAGGCGAGCGCCACGCAATTCCTTTCCGTTTTCTTCCCCAACCCCGAAAACCACGAGTGAAATTATTGCAGTATTGCGACTGAAATTCGGCAATCGTTTCGTAAGCATCACTCATAAATCCAGACAATTATATGTAGTCGATCGTATTCGTCCCGCATTTAAAACAAGCACTTATATATAGTAGTTTCTGTTCTCTCACGAAGTCCTGTATATGCCGCTGTGCGTTCGTATAGCAACCACACGCCGTTTAGTTGAACTCATTTGGAGTCCACAAGGGACCGCTACCACAGTAATGTTTTTCATGATGGTCAAGGCGGGTAGCAATATTTGCCCTTCTCAATTCTCGTTGCGTCTTCTCGCACAAACTGGTCGCAAACATAATTCCTTTAAGCGCAGGAGCGAAATCCACGACGCAAGTCTGTATCGCGGTGCCCAGCGTGCGCACAGCTCGCAGCCACATGGCTCGGAGGAGCGTCTCGGTTCGCACCAATAGATGTGCAGTCATATTATTTCAGCTGTCAAGGTGTTTGCAGAAATATCACGTCGCGGCGAAAAACCTATAGAACCCCCGAAGTTGCTGCATTAACCGCGTGGAGGTCGCCCAAAATGATTCTTCAACAGTCGTAACAAATAATGCTCTAGCAGTAGTCATTAAGGATTCAAGTACAACAGTATATATAATAATTTGATGACGACCAGACGCGGTTGCTCAGCGGGTATAGCGTTCGGCTTATGCACACGAGGACGCGGGTTCGATTCCCGGCCGCATGCCTCATATTCCCAGTATTGCTTTGGAACGCTAAAATCAATCAATCAATCAGATATAACACCGCTAGCGCAATTTATGCTGGGATGCATACGCTTGATGCATGTAATCTGTACTGTCGTAGTAAACGTGATCCCAGAAAGGCAGCAGTGGCCAACATAATGGGATCGAGAAGCAATATTCACGGGAGCGAACGTGCGCGGAAGTGTAAACAATGCGACGAACTACAGTGGTCTATACACGGGCGCAATAACTATACCACGCGCATATATATATATATATATATATATATATATATATATATATATATATATATGAGCCAGGGCGCAGAACCTCAGCGTCATGGCTTGAGATACGCAACAAAGTCACGAAGTAATCCTACATCGATAAGCCATGGAAACGAACTCTACCCACCTAGATAAAGAATGTAACCTTTGTACACAAGTCCAGACAGGCAACCATCCGTGTCGAATGTGGTGGCGCTCACGTAGGGGCCGCGCGTTGTTACCGTGGAAGCTTCGGAAGATGAGATTGGCGCTGACTCAATTTAGTATACCGATCAGACAACAGTGGGTCATCTTGGTGAAGCATCCCATTACAAGGCAGCAGGTGTCCTGTGGTTGCGATTGTGAGCACGCCGCAAAGGACAGAAATTTACAGCTACACGATTGGCACAGATTTGTCACATATATATTAACCGGATACAGCAACTTTATAACGATCAGCAGTTACATGTGGCGTCTCCCAGTGTATCAGACGTCTGTAAGAGCTGCTTAGGATATACTAAAGGGCGCTTTGCCTCGCAAATATTTATTTAGACAGCACAAAGAAAGTGTTCAAAATGGCCTTCGGACTTTCAGCGCGAAATCCATGGGAAAGTCTGGACCACAAGTACACCGAAGCAAATTGACTTATTGACAAATTATATATTGTGGGAATTATCCTTCTGGGAACTATTCATCAGCGAGCGATAGATATATAGCCAAAGTGACAAGTATGTAAGGTAATATTTCAGTGTGCACGAAATGCGTAGGATTCTAGGTTGCATGCATAAGGCCAAAAGCGACAGCTCAGATAATGCAACCTAATGTACCCGCCATGAACCTCCCGTACCCTTGCAGAAGCACCCGCGCCGATAACCTGCTCAAATTAGGTGGAAAATTTTATATCGGCATTCTGTGGTTACACCTGACACGGCAGCAACCCTTTAATGCAGCTTAGCTCACCAACTGAGATCGCGCAGTTCTGACCTTGTGCGGAACCAGCCAGCAGATAACTGCTCCAAAGTGCAGCCGACCGAACCCTGAAACATTGTCTATTCTGGTTTCGCCAGGGGTGAACGAAAACATTGCGCAAACTGTTTGCTTTAATTTTGATTCGACGTGCTCTCAATCAACGTGGGACTTTGTACATTTTTTTTATTTGGCTGCGCTTATTGGTCAGAACATATTTGCTGCCTGTTCTGCCTGAGGTCAAATTGTGTGGTCTCATGACATCACAGCGGTATTTTCGGGAATCAAGCGCTTAAAATACTTAATTCAGTTTGTCGTACTTTCCTCATGCTAAATAAGTGCTAATACAGTGGGCTTCACCAAATCCAAATTATGTTTTGACGGTGGCACTCATTCCCTTGTATGTATCCAAGTTTTGATATTCTAGACAATTATGTCCGAGTCTAACTTTGAAAACAGTGTAATGGTGGTGTTTACAAGGCGGCCTCAATTACAGTAGCACGTAAATAAGTTAATTTCAAGGCTTAACAAAGATGTTGAGAGCTGTGCAGGTCACATCATTCCAACGCACAGGCGTTCTCCCCTCTATAGACTGCAGTGCAGCATTTCTGTTTGACTGTCCAAGGGCCTTGACAGCAGAGTACGATGGCTAGGCAGGCAACATTGAATACAAGAAACATTGTGCACGTGCTTTAATTACTAAGCAAAATTAAACATTTTATTCATTTCGATTCACTCACGCCTAAAACCACTTTTCGACTTCAGTGACGTTTGCCGAGTCCGCTTAGAAGCTTTATACGCTAGATGATTTATTAAAAGGACGCTCTTTTCTCGTTTCCATTGCAGAAACCTTTTCCCGTCCAATATCATAGCGGCGCACATATACACGGTAAATTTTCCTTATACATGAAACTTATCTTTGCTTGTGTTTGTCCGTCGCCAACATCGGTTTTGAATGCAATGCATTGCCATGTTGAGCTTCTGAAAACGCATCATCATTATTATCGTTCATGAATATGAGATTGGTATATTTCTGGCCTAGCAAACCTTGACTGAAGGTCAATAGTCCTGAAGGCATCACGTGCCAATTTAGGTAACATAAAAACAAAAATCTAATTAAGAGGTACATAGGAAGTTTGTACATTTTCCGCTAACCGATTCTTCACGCACTTCAGTGCTTTTCTCCACATTCACGCCATGACGAACTCGCCAAAATCACTATCCTGAAACGATAGGAACACTATGCGAAGTTAAAAAAGTTCAGAACCTTTCCCCTGTCGAGAAAATGGGGTAAGCGAAGCTTGTGGCAAGACGACACTGTCGCAGGCGTTCCGCTTCGTTTTCTCTAAACTCAGGGTCGGCGGCTCTTCGCTGACGTTTGGCCTCAACATCGCGCTCCCGAAACTCGGGGTCCGCGGCTCTTCGCTGACGTTTCGCCTGGGCTTCGGAAGTCCTCACGCTAGAATCTGACGACAAGCTTCACTTGCGCCCAGTTTCTCGACAGCGGAAGGGCTGGTGATTGTCTCTTTGGGTCCCACGTGTGACAAGGGTAGTTCAAGGGCGCGTTACACGTCCCCGAGCCCACATGGCTATGTGCCATTGAGCTTGGACCCGTTCTGCACTATCGCCTAGATCAACCCACATGACAGGGGTAATAACAACTTCATTGGGGCGAGTTGGTTCATCTTGAGTATAACTGGAAGCAGCGCGAAAAAAAAATGACAAGAATCGAGAGCGCTCGTCCTGTTGTGTTTGTTTTTGATTCTTGTCCTCGTCTTTTTCGCGCTGCTTGAAGTTACACTCGACAGGGATATATGTGCCATTCAACTTGGACCCTTTTCTGCACAATCACAAAGATCGGTCCACTTTTCAGCGTGACTCCACCACCACCACCCCCGACGAGGGCACATCGTCGTCCAGCCCAGTTGGTTTACAAAGCATTCATTGGCTTTACACTTTAAAAAAAATTGAGGACGCTTATGCTTCGCCTTTAAGAGTGGAACGCGATCGCATTGAGAGATCCCTGACTGTTTGTCAGGCTTCCCGGCAACTGCAGCTTTCTTTTTTCTGCAGCTTCACCTCAGCGCGCCGCTGCCGAGAAAGCGAGCGTCATCTGGATGGTGTTTTCGAAAGGAACACCTACCGGGGCGCGCCGCTGTACGAATGGTAGAAATGCTGGAAAGGGTGTTTGTGTTTGTGTTTCCGCGTAAGAGAATTATGTTTTCTCGTATATTCTCAAATTAAAGTCTGAGACGCTATCATACCTGTAGGCTGTGGTTAAATCGTATTTTACGATTTTCATGACGCATTTTACTTGGAGAAAATAAATTAGTACACCAGCACCTCTGCGGAACGGGGAGGGCCTACGTGGTCGCGGTGGTTCGGGGTGATTTTCTTCACCGCGGACACCGAGACGGACGCTAACGCTGGATTTTCTGCGACACGGGGCCCTTAACGCTATCGCATCAAGTGTATAAAGCACGCATTTTGCTAAAGATTGGTCTCCGATGATCGTAAGCGTCTTTTTGTTTATTTATTATTCCCTATAGAGTCCCAAGTTCGTGACTTGTTGCGATGGCAAGCAGTCATTGATCCATCCATGTGGCGTGCTTTCAGCTCTTTACCGTGCAGACCGAAACGACCGATGAGGTGGCGCTCACTGGACGGAACGGTAAGTGGTTCCGAGCTATGGGTTCTGGTGGGAAAGCATCGTTGTTGAGCGCGGTATAACGTGGAACCCAATTTCACCGCAACACACAATACGGGCCTCATTCAGTCAGTTGTTCCGCTATGTCTGGTGCACACGTAGGGTCAAGCAGCTTTTCAGTTCGCTTATTTTGCGGCAGGCCAGCTGAAATGTTCGATAAATGTTTATACGATAACTTGGATCTTACCGCACGTCACCTAAAGGGAATGTAACCGACAGAGAATTCGAAAATATTGTTATCCATCAATTGCAGACGGTGGTTCGCCCGACCCGGTGTTCACGTCGCTGGAGAACGCAAACCTGATGGGCGTCCTGTGCTTCTCCGTGCTGCTGGGCCTGGTGCTGTCCGCGTTCCGCGACGAGCAGAACGTGGTGCTCAACGTGTTCGTCAGCCTGAGCAACACCCTGATGACGGCCACACACATGCTGCTGTGGTTCGCACCCGTAGGACTCTGCTCCGGCAGCATGGTGCTGGTGCTTGGCGCCGGAGACTTGCAGGTGTGCGGGCGCCAGTGACAAGCTGCGCTGCGTCGCTCTGATCAGTTTGTAAGGGGGCACGGTGCTTTCATACGCGCACGCATGCGCTCAGGCGCAGACTACTTTATACTTTACAGTCGTATGTACTACGTACTCCTACCCTATTTTAAGGGTCCCGTGTCGAAGAAAATCCGGTGTTGGCGTCAGCGTCCGTGGCGGAGAAATTTCCTCTGAACCACCCCGACCACACGGGCCCTCCGCGTGGCGCAAGGCGTTAGTGAACAAAAATTTAATTTCTCAAAGTAAAATCCATCAAAAAAATCGTAAAGTGTGACTTAACTGCAACCTACATACATGGTAACGTCGGATTGTAATTTGAATGTACGAGAAAACAATTCTGTTACGAGGAAACTCAAACAGAAACACCTTTTCCAGCATTTCTATCATAACAGCGGCGCGCTCGGGTAGGTTACTTGCGGAAACCCCATTCAGATGGCACTCACCTCTTCAGCAGCGTAAAATGGTAGCGGCTCGCAGAGGCGAAGGAGGAGCAGAAAAAAAAAAAAAACGAAAGCTGCAGTTGCCGGGAAGCCTGACAAGCATTCAGGGATCTGAATGCTAAAGCGTCCTCCAAATTTCGGACGCGCGCGCGCCTCGGGGCAACAACATGCAATTCATAAAATAAAAAAAGGGTCCTAGGGCCTTCACATTTTGATATAAAACGGCTTATATTCCCTCTAAAAATTTCTTCCCAGCAATGCATTTGTGTTTCAAAGTGAAGCCGACTTTAAGGGGATCGGGGTAAGCTTGGTCTTTGTAAGCTGGCTTTCCGACGTTGTGCGTTGCAGTGAAGCCTACTCATAAAGAAAAATGCGATGCGAACGGGGCCCGATAACGCTATCGCGTTCCACTCTTAAAGACGAAGCTTAAGCGTCCTCCAATTTTTGACGAAAATGAGTCTCCAAAAAAGATCAGGTACGAAGCAAATGCCGTGCAGCCTAAATACAGAATTCGCGCTTTTGTATGGCGGGGTCCAAACCTTTCAGCACACTACGCAACACAGGTATGCGTATACGAAGGCTTGCATCCCACATCTTTCTGTAGTCCTTACTAGAGCACTGCACGGGCTCGGGCTTACCCGAAAGCACGGGCCCGACGCGGTCTGCGGGCCGGGCCGGGCCGGGTAGGGCAGTTCTTTCACGGGCTCGGGCACGGCATGTGCTTTTTGATCCGGGCCCGGGCCGGGCTCGGAATTTCTGGTGGTGTGCATGTAACGTGCAGCGAGTTATCCTCGCGCGTCTCAAGTCTGAAAAACATGTATTTTTCGGTTTCGGGCCCGGTTCGGGCCGGTTTGGAGCCGGGCTCGGGCCTAAGGTAAAGGGGTGGCGGGCCGGGCCGGGCGAGTAACGTAGATTATTTCCGGGCCCGGGCCGGGCCCGGGTCTCGCCATAAAACTTTTGGTCGGGCTCGGGCGGGCCGCCCAACGTCAAAACGGGCCCGGGCCGGGCCCGGGCTGAAAAAATCGGCCCGTGCAGTGCTCTAGACTCCTTACGTTGCTGAACGCAGAAGACCACCGAGTCGGCAGATTTTCTTGAAGAGCAGAGCACGTTCCGGCTCACCCTATAGCGCCACAGCCGATTACGCTCGCCTTCGGGATTTTGGCGAATCTTATTTTTGCCCTCCGTGATGTCGCATACAATCGATTGCTTCTTCCTTGTGGAAGGTTTCAAACGTAAAATATTGATTTATTCATGACAAGCCGGTACATACAACATCCGCTACATTGGTATTCAAAGAGGCCTGCATCGCTTTGAGAAATCGCAGCTCGGAAAGCCTGCACTTGCTCAGCGATTGTTCACTTTCAGCCGCTGACCGGTGACCTGTCGATGTACGTGATGGCGTTCGTGGCGGCCATTGCACTACACGGTCTGCTAGTGCTACCGACGCTTTACCTGCTGCTTACGCGGCATCAGCTGGGGCCCTTCTTCCGAAACATGGTCTACCCAATGGCGGTCGCTCTCGGCACGTCCTCCAGGTGCGTGCTTCCGACGCCTGTTCCAAGGTCGCCACTTATTGTGTTTCAACACGGCGAAAAAAAAAAAGCAAAAGCGTGGACGCATATAGGAAAACTTATGAGAAAAAGGAGGCCGGTGGCGATAACTAGAGCTGCATTCGAACAAGGCGCCCTAAACCGTTATTCCCCATCCGGTGTTTTCGACATGCTTCCGAACATTATAAAGTGCATTGATTCTCACTTGAACCGAGTTGGACGATCCATTTTTTTTATCTTGGTCTCATATTGTGTGACACCCACAAACACAGCAAAGTGACCGCGAATATCACAGACGAGGTATTGCAGAAGAAACATCGTGAATAGCAGCAAAGAGGTCTAAAATAGTTTCAGAAGGGTATGTTACTCGGGTTGTGCTATAATAAAACCGTTTCTACAACAACTTGACAAGGTTAAACAAAAATTTAACATAGAATCGTGGTTCAATATGTTAATGTTGAAATCACCACCTAAAGTAACAGTAATGCTCTTTATAGTCTTAAATTTAAGAAGTGGTTCAGTAAGTTCAAGAAAAGCCGCAATAATGCCGTCAGAAGGTCGATGCATGGCCAGTACCATATTAGCACAGAATTACAGACGTGTTTCATAATCCTCACAAGTTACATAAAAATGAGCGTTTCACTTAGCATGTAAGGATACACCTCCAATGCGACTTGCAGTTCAATTTATGTGGAAGGTAATCATAGAAAGGTAACTTAAACTGCATTCCCTTGTCTATATCTTGTAAATTAAACACATCACTACTATTCTGCCATGATTACGTAAAGATTACCAGAATAAAAACTATATATCTGATGATTTGTTATTTAACAAACGCGCGTGAAGATTGATGCATTTGAACATACATTTGGGAGCTCACTAGGAAGTAAGCCAAACAGGAAATCATGCGTCAGTGAAACAGTCCATTTAAACGCAAGTAATTTGCACTCGAACACTTTCAATGTTCCGCTCATCGCTGACAATACAGGCGCGTCCTGCGGCTTATTTCCTTGAAGGGTTTTACTAATAAAACACCAGTGAATGCAGTGACGTCCACGAGATATCCTATGGACATGCACTGCCAGGACATGGATATCCTAGGGATGGGTCGAACACGTCCTTCGGACGTGCCTCATACAATCCTTTGGCTGCACTTTGCGTGTCCTGAGGACATCCCTTGCATGTCCGCGACAAACGTCATGGGGACATGCTACGTACATTATGCAGACATGTCAGCGCATTTTGCACACTCTGCTATATAATGTATATTACGTTCGCACCAAACACTACGTTGACCTTACGTTCTTAAGAAAGAAGCTCGAGAACAAGCTAAGGACCGCACAAAGAGCGATGGCACGAGAAATGTTAGGCCTAACGTTAAGAGGAAGGAAGAGAGCGGTGTGGATCAGAGAGCAAACGGGGATAGCCGATATTCTAATTGACATTAGGAGGAAGAAATGGAGCTGGGCAGGCCATGTAATGCGTAGGATGGCTAAACGGTGGACCATTAGAGTTACAGAATGGGTACCAAGAGAAGGGAAGCGCAGTCGAGGACGGCAGAAAACTAGGTGAGTGATGAAGTCCAAAAAGGGACGTCCGGCGCATGCATGCCGAAACGGTGCACGGATCGACACTAAGACTTGGATATCCTACTGAAGAATTGTTTTCGCTGGGACACCATGTAAAGCGGAAGCACTTCACGCGTCCATATTTCCACACGTCACAAAAGAGCTGCCGGTTCCGTCTGGTTAATTTCGTTCACATAAATGTTGCACCTGGTCTTACGAAGTTCTCTTTTTAGCCACTGGTCTCTCGTTTCCCTCTTGGCACTGAATCAAACTGTCACAACAGGTTTTCCGTCCTTCGACGAATGTCTATGCATAACTTCAGCTTTAGTTATATTGTGAACTCTAATCATGTTGACCACTTTATTTACGTATAAACATTTTTTTATGGTCGCCGCCATATTGCGTTGGCCGTGGCACCATCTATGGGCAGTTGGCTTGCCGGCTTGGGCGAGCGCTCTGTGTTGTATACCATGGTATACGCCCGGCGGCAGTTTCTCGTGGTTGTTATCGCGCTCGCGCTGTCTATTTAGTATGACGTGGCGTCTTCTAAGTGGGAAACGATACTGTGAGACGCACTTAAGTAATTTAAGTCGGCATGGCCGGAGCTTCTGCTGGCGTTATGGCGAACGGTGCACCCAGCGCGATGTGCGCGCGCGTGTTTGAGCCTACAATCAGCCTCGGAGATGAGTTATGTATTTCTGAAAATTCCTTTCACGAATCTGTCCTTACTGCAGCACTGTAACTGTATAAGCTGTGATTTAGCAGAAATGAGCAGTTACGAAACATAAAACGTACCTAACAGCATGGGTACCGCTCTACTGCGGTATAAGTTATGCTGTTTACTTTGACAAGAAATCAAAGTGTTATCTGTACGTATACATTTCGCGACTACATCGTTTGCTGGACGAAGTTTCCGCCCACGAATAAATTAGTTTTGGTTAATAAAAAAAGCATACTATGCAGTGTGAGTCACACTTGTCGAGTGGTCGAGCGACAGGCTGCGAACTGCGCGAGCGTCCGAAGCAGTGGTAGATGCTGCGTTACAGATGTATTTGTGCTTTATAGCGCATGGTCTAAGCCTGCGCCATGACCGTGCGAGTTCTTATTGCGAGATGTTATTGAGGCCTTGGTAAGTGTGTTTTCTTTTTATTGCGATAGCAATTATATGGACACTTCAACCGGATTTCTGCCGTCGCCGTCGCCGTGAGGTTCCGTATAGATTCCAAGGGCGATAAAATCGTCGCCGCGCCCCGTATGCGCGAGCGAAAGCGCGCGGGGGACGCGCGCTATCACGGAGAGCGAACGCTCGGCGGAAAGCAAACGCGACCGTCGCGTGGGGGTATGGGAGGCAGGGAGGCGGGGCGGCGCTGTGCTCCGGCACCAAAGGCGTATCTTGCCACTCAATCTCCCACGCGAAAGCAACAAAGCGGGAAGAGGGGGGGCAGCTTCTCCTCTGCCAACAACTTCTCCTTTGCAGCTTGCCGGACGGTGCCCGTCGCCCGCACCGTCTCTTATCTCCACACGGCTCTGACCTTTGTAAGCGCTGTGCATTCGCCGCTCAATTTCCGTTGAAGCGATAGACCGCGCGAACCTGCGCTTGCTGCCAGCGTTTTGACAGTCGTTGGCTGTGGTCATTCAGTGTGATCTATTCATGTTTGCTTGTGCGCGCTGACACCACGATTGTTAATTCAGTTAGTAAGCCAATGTGTCCAAGTTTATGCAGCCGATAAAACTACTATCCCTACTCCGAATAGCTCTCTACTAATTTGCTATCGCAATCGATGCTTCGCCTTTCGGGCGAAACTGCGACATTTTTTTTATCGAACGAAGAGGGTGAAAATCAATTTTAACACGAAAGTGTTTTATGCCGGGGTCAACCATCAACTTCCTGTAACGGATGTGACGTCGGCGCGAACGCGTAAAATATGCTCTCTTGACATAGGGAGCCTACATGCAACGCTGTTTTAGGGTGGTGACAGCCTTTGTAAGGGTACTTGCCACCGCCAGCTAAAATGGCGGGTTAAATGTGGGGCACAAAATGGCGAAAGATCAGCCGACAGATCACGTTTCCCGCAACCCTTGGTGACGTGAAACTAATTAACTTCTTTTAATAAACTTTGGTCTCAGCAGCCATGGAGACATATAGCGTGTCTGAGCGCAGTACACGGCACGTCTACGTTTTAGTTAAACAGGCTAGTAATCACAGTATTTATTACAGCACACTACGAAAAACACCCTTTTATATTATGTGTAAGTAGAAGGCAACGACAATGCTTAATGCAGTTCACATTCTTGGCGTGAGAGAATACTACTTGTTGCTTTATACATGTATGTGTCGCACTACACGCAATATAAAAAGAATATTTTGATGTTAAAGTAAAGGGATAAGGCTACTAGTATATTAAAGATGTTTGCAGGTTTGATGTGCGAATTTCTGCAACTAAATTAAAGAAATTTAGTAGATCACGTGCCAACATGGGTACATCAGAGCGTGACAAAAAAAAAAAAAAAGCAGGGCGATTTTGCACTCGGTCGTGCAAAGCTTAGGCACAGCGAAGGTGTCAATCCTCAAGTCTTACTGGCTGCTACTGCTAGGTATTAACTTGGTTGCCTGCTAGGTCTCAACTTGGTTTAACTTAACTAAGCATGTAGGGGAAGGTATTCTCGAGCGATCACTTTCGGAGGTACCTTTCCTTTCGCGACATTTCGCGTGACTAGCGCTGGACGCGTCGGCGCCTACGAGCGACAGCGTTGCAGGCATGCCACTAACGCAGGCAGGCAGGAACCGTTTATGCGTCGGGCGAAGCGAGCGCGCACCTGCGGTTAATTACTAGGCAACGCGAGGTGACGTCATCGCTACGGCTTAGGCGCATGCGCAGCTAAGCAACGCGGGCGGCGTCGGCAGCAGCGCTACGCGTTGCCTCGTTGGTGCTGCTACAGCTTGTTTCTCTATCCCGCTCTCATTTTCTCTTTCCCTCCCGAGCATTGCGCGCGCCGCGCGCATGCTCTCCTTCCCTCTCCTTAACGTCCCATGTCAAGGCAACATGTGCACGGCATGGAGAGGAGGCGAGGCACACGCAAGGAGTTTTTTCAACCTCCTTGGGCACACGCCGCTCCGCAAGGTCGTTGCTAGGCAACGCAGTGACGTCATAACTCGACGAGGTTTTGCGACAGCAGGCGCCACTTCTTACGGTTAGCTAGAACAGCTTCGCTGTTAAAAAGAGCAGGAATGCGCCGCGACTTCTAGCGAGTGTGGGGACCAAAATGGCTACCACCAAATCTGGCGGTAAATAGCGGCCAAACTTTTGGTGGTGTCACCACCCTAAGGGCCTATTCACACTTGCAACTAGGCGAGGTCGCGCGACCAAGTTGGTCGCAAAGCGACCAGTCGCAAGTAGTCGCAAATGGTCGCTTTTCTCGAAATGCGACCGTTTCGGGCCAGTCGCTCACTGTTCGATTTTTCAGTCGCGCGACCACAGTCGCAGAACAGCTGAACCAATCAGATGCGAAGGAGCAGGACGTCCGTATACGCTGACGCTTATTTTACGCGGCGATGACATTTCAAGCAGACGTGAACGGCATATCGTGATACATTTCGGTTTAGCGACTCGTCGGTCGCATTCGTAAGTGTGAACATCGTTCGTCTTGAGTAGTTTTCTGGTCGCCAGTCGCAATTGGTCGCGCGACCTCGCCTAGTCGCAAGTGTGAATGGGCCCTAAAACGACGTTGCATGAAGCCTCCCTATTTTCACAAGGATGGCGCCGCCATCTAGGAGCGGTGAAGCGAAGTACTGCATCATGACTACAGTGTACTAGAAGAGTTATTCTATTATAGTGCACTGTAATCATGACTAACGAGCGCTGACAGTAAGCGCTTCGGCTGGTCTCAACGCAGCGGAGGCCCCAACGCGGTGGCCTACTGGTGAGGTGACGACGCAGTTTCCGCACATGGTTTGTCTTTCGCGTCCGATTAGCCTGTGACGCCTCGTCGTCTACGGAGTACAGCTTCAACATGCACCATGTTACAGTGGCTAGAACTAGCCACTGTAACACGGCGTTGGAGCCTCCGCTAGGTGGCTAGGGCTGCTCAGCCGCTGCGCGGAGTAGGGTGCCTCGATGCCAGCGCGGCGCTGGCATCGAGGCACCCTAGCGCGGAGGCTACCGAAGCGCTCGCTGTCGGCGCTCGTTACAGTCACCGTTATGAATCGCTTTGCCAGTTTGCAAACTCCGCCGGGATGCAGCGGCAAAACGTGGCCCCTTTCGGTTCCCGCTCGCGAGGTGGCGCTTCCAACGCCGTTGGCCTAAAACCCCTATATATAAAAAGTAGCGCCATTCTTAGATCTTGCCGCCACCGCGCTCACCCCGGCGTTTCCTCCTTGTCGCCTCCTGTCGCCCCAGCCTCCTCCGCTCCCCCAGTGGCCAATCCGTGTCACGTGGAAGCACGCGTGGCGCTTTTGTATATTTTTTTCTTTCCAGCGCGCTCCGACTGCCATTCTCGGGCCTGTGCGACGAACGTGCTGTACGCACAAACGGATCAAACGTGTCAGGGACAAGAACTTCGTTGTGATGGCATGCTGCTGCACCTTAAGTTGCCGCAACCGACAAGGCGAGGGCAAAAGGCTTTTTTTGTTTTTCATCCGGCGTGCGCAAACGCTTGCTGCACACTATGATATTTGCGCCGTCTTGCATTGTCGCGTTGCTACTTTCAAAACGGCATTATTAAGGCCAGTTACTGACTGACGAAGCAAAATCGCGCCTCAAAAACTTCTCCGCAGGGCGCGATCGAAGTTTTCCTCGGATTTCCTCTGGTAGCGCGTTAGCTATCGTCTGCCACGGCAGGCCCGACACAGGCGGCGCCACTGTCGATATCGCGCCTCGATCGCGCTGGTCGCGCCGAGCGCGATAGTGGAACGGAGGAGGAGGGAAGTGGATGGCGCTACTTTTTATTTACGTTGGCCCGGTCGCATCATGGTTACGGAGCCTGCGCATTGCGTTAAACGCAATTTACGCAGTTAATTCTGTGTAAGGGGAGTTATTTCCGAGATTGTGAGCAAACGTTATTTAGATTGTGCAACTAGAGTATCGTTTCAACCACTAGAGCGATTCCACACGGCAGAGATGTGACTGAGATGCCTCAATCTAGATTCTAGCTAGTGCTATACGGGACTCTTATCCATTCATCTGTGAAGATTAATCGGGTTCAGTTCTTTTTAATTCAGTTCTATATAAGATTACGTGTTTACGGTGGGTCAGGGAACATAAATATCTGATAACGCCGAAAATTTTGAAACCTAGAACTACTCGCTTGTTCGAGAACACTCAATGCCAGGATACGCGTTTTTTAAAGCAAGATACCGAAGTACTTCAGTGAAAGTTCGTCGTTTTTAAGGCTATAAAACGCGAAAGACGAGAACAACACTAGTCAAATTGAAAACAATTTATTAGGGCGAAAACCGTAGATGGCTCATGGGCCGAAAAATCCGATGTCCGGTGTTACGGCACCTAAATTCATGGAGCCACAAACAAAGGTCGTGTTTTCGAGTGCCTTAGTTAACTCTACCTTAATTAACATAGAGTTACTCGAACCCACGACATTTGGTGTCACTTAAGGCAAATTAAGACCCCGTTAATTAGGATATAGTTATTCATGGCACGCGGACCCACGACCGTTGGTGGGAGTCGAATCCTGAACCATTGGTGTTAATTAAGGCGACGTTAATTAAGGCGTATTTAATCAAGATATAGGTAATTAAGACACTCGAGCCCACGAGCTTTGGTTTTATTAGGGAGAAGTTTATTAAGGCACACATTATTAAGGTACTCGAACCCACGACCTTTGGTGGGAAAGAACAAGTAATAGGAAGCAATTGCACGTTAAAGGTGGTCAAAATTACCCCGAAGTCCCCCACTACGGCGTGCCTCAATCATATCGTGGTTTTGGAACATATAAAACACCAGAATGTAATTTGATTTTTTAAACTCACGATGCATTCGAATGAGAATGTCAAGTAATATAATGAATTTCTCGTAAGCGTGCATGCTTTCGCATTCATTCTCTTTAGCGTATGCTAAAGTGACTGCCAACTTTTTGAACAATGCAACAAACATCAACTAGGAATCTTCTATTTTTTATGATTTAATAAACGCCTTTCTCTCTCTCAACTGGGAATCACATTTCAAAAGCCAAAGTTACAAATTAAAGACGCGCTTTTTTGTTTGCTACAGCCATCTTTTCCTTGCCTTCTAATCGATGGTTAAAATCTCGGGAGAAAAAGTGCATTCTTGTCACAAGTTGGAGCGGGAGCACACGCCGCACGATCTGCGTCGATAGATCTCGCTGGGACTCGCAGGGATTGCGATCACTACGCAACAAAGTTGAACGCAATGTTACTAGATTTGTTGAAGGCAAAACAAAACAAAAAAAACACCCGGTACAAGAGCACGCCTGCGTTGACTACGCCAGCGTGGCGGCTCAGAAGCCGTAGGCACCGCCGACACCTCCATTACCTCCGTCAAACCGGTCAAACGTAGGGTGCCTCGATGCCCAGCGCCGCCGTCCAGGGTGGAGACAACCACGCTGGCGCCGCCATATTGAGTCACACGAGCTGAGACTCGGCTACGCTTGCGTTCATAAATAGTGTTACTCGCGGCGCACTTCCAAGTGCTTTGCCTTGATGAGGATTTTTTTATCGGTATCGCATCTGCACATCTTTATAACCAATAGCCGTTAACTCGTCGAAGGTCCAAGACGTAAATGTATGGCGCCGGGAACATGCCCCAAGTTGCCTAATTCAATTTACATTTAACATGCCGTGTGTATGCTTGAAATACGCACTATTTGTTTTTTGCGCTTCGATGCTTGGTATATAAGGTTTGCGACCCCCTGTGTGTGCAAGTTTTTCTTTTTCGCTGTTGTATTTTGGTTTACACGTCACGCCTCCTTTACCGTAGCCAGCCACTCGCGCACGGCGGTTAGTTTCCCTTGCGTTGCGCGTGCTCTTCGCGTTCGTTGCAATTATTTGACGATATCTACGCGCAATTTTGCTTTTTTTTTGCCCAAAAAACTGTGTGCTGACAGTATTAAGCTGGTGTAAAAATAACTGCGATGTGAAAATAAGGTTTAGTTAGTGCTGTAGAGAAACATGTAACGTAACTTGTCTGTGTCAATCTTGCGTAGTACACAGAAGAAACCAAACGATGCACAAAATACATTTACTTATAATGTCTAGTACAATCAATCATGAAAGAGATATGTACATGAAAAATTATATGTACTGTGTGGCGCCTGAAGGTTATGTTGAAAGACGAGATAAAAAAAAATTCGCAAGGTAGGCTCGACACACAATTCGGGATAGTGAGAGTTTTTCTTAATTTATTAATTACATGGTGGGGGGGGGATCAACTGAGTACATCAACCTTATTACACACAATATAAATCGAAAACAAGAATGCAAACAAGAAAACGCAACCGCGGGTAATATTAATCAAGATATCCAGCCAGAATACATCAGCTACCATCGAATACGTCGCATCAGCCAAACACATCGATGGTGAGTACAGAACATTTTATAAATAACCATTAGAACACTGATAACTACATTGAAAAAATAAACAACACTGCATACATATCGCGTACAAAAACCGTAAATGAAACTAAGACAGACAAATACAGATGAGCAATGTTTTTCACTTCGAAAATATAGTCCATGATGATGTAAGGCTGTTGACTTTAACAGATGGCGCCCATCCTGTCGATTTCCCTCGTACTGGTCCTCTTCAAAGTGTTTCTAAGTACAAGTAAAACAACAAAAGTGATTATTGATATGAAAAGTTGCCTTGTAAATACAGCTAGAGAACCCATTACAGTGCTTAAAAATAAATTTTCGCAGAAGTAATGCTGTATTACTTCGCTTCACATGTTTCCAAGAAATGCACAGGCTACAACAGACACCATGCCAGAAAGCGCCGAAACATTTTGGTCCCATGATGCCCCTTAACTCTACTACACCTGGACATACCGTGCACAGGCATTTAAAGACCGTCACAGTACCCACTACGATCGGGAATGAGCACGAATGATCATCGGCTTACGAGCACCACGCTACAAATATATTCGTCTAAAAAATCAGCTATATAACGTAACAACCTGAGATCCGCAAGATATCTGCTGAGTAGAGAAAATCACAATGCTTCGCTTGCCACGTACACAACAGCCGCTCTCCCCAGAAAAAGCACTGCGTTCTTTAGTCCCAAATAACCAGTAGCGAAAAAAGAAACTGAGGAAAAAAAAAAGAAAGAAACAAGACACACACGATGTGTGCTTCCCGTGAAAAAGTAAAATAGGTGGTTTACATGACGATTTGTAGCTAATGTAAGGCTATTTCGCGGCGAAGCATTTTCGTCAGTTCTTAAAATAAGGGTACTACTCGCATAGACTGCGCTGATCAAAACGGCAAAAGCCTATGCGACGCGCGCTTGCAAACCATAGGCTACTCAGCATCGGTGCAGTGCTTAGTTCGTGAGCGAACGTAGGTACGTGAGCGAGGATCAGAGAATACTTTCTTATTTATGAAAAACACGTAGCGATTAGTAGTAGCGATAGTCTAAACTTTCTTGACACTTACCTCGCAAATGTAGGAGCTATCCGTTGCCTTCCAGTGATACCGCTTTATTTGGGTTTCCCATCTCTTCCTTCGCTCTGGGTCCCGGGGGAAGCGTAAACAACGAAGCCCTTTACGCGTCGATCCGGTGCACTTGGGAACACAACAGCCCGTCATGTCGACTCGATGCACTTGACAAGCTTGCCATTCATGCGGCTGAACACTGTCCAGCAAGTAGAAGCGTCAGCGAAGCATCCGCGCGCACTGTGTCTCGAACTAAGCACCGGCACCAAGCACTCGCAACCGCTCGCTGTGACTCAAGATGGCGTCGCAGCGAGAAAGCGGCGGCGCGGGTGCGGTCAAAGGATGGCACCACCCTGAACGGCGGCGCTGGCATCGAGGCACCCTAGTCAAACGGCAACGAGCGCGCCCCCGCTCGGCGGTACAGCGAAGGGTGACAACCGCGGCGCCGGAGTTTGCAAACTGAAGAGGTAATCTAGTAACGTTGGTTAGAGTCGCAGTACTTCGCTTCACCGCTCCTAGATGGCAGCGCCATCCCTGTCAAGAGAGACGTTTAGAGTATAGTGGTCGAAAAAAAAAAGCAGGGAAGAGATTGATAAGACTGGATTGATATGACAAGAGATTGATTTGATATCTTACAGTGATAGGTAGTGGTACAAGGTAGATATTGAGAAAAAAAAACATTAAGAAATGTATACAAAATGCTAGATAAAAACATGTATTGCATACCGGATTATATCAAGCAGGCTAGCTGACTACTTGTCACTGCCCAGTTTCAAATGAGATGCCATTAAATCATCATCATCATCGGGTTGGGGCTTTATGTCAAGAGCATATTTTGCGCATTCGCGCCGACGTCACTTCCGTCACAGGAAGTTGATAGTGGACCCCGGCATAAAACACGTTCGTGTTTAAAAAATTCAAGGCTGTAGCACCAGCGATTACGATGATATCTATACGCCGAGTCATGTATACATGGCCGACGCGCATGAACCGTAGATAACATTTCGACGACCGTGCTCGCCGATATATCGTTGCACTTTCAGTGTCACGTGTTCTAAAGCGATAGCGTTAAGAGCCCCGTGTCGCAGACAATCCAGTGTCGGCGTCGTTGTCTGTGTGCAATAATATCTAATAATATTCGTATATTATTTAGGTATATCTATATGCCACGCCTTGCTATATGACATGCGGTATATGCGAGTTATATTGCCACACCATTCTATCACTAAAGTTGCTCATACCTTGTCTTAAATTCTTGACAAAGTTATTCCTCGCGATTTTGAGAATGACAGACCACAAACAAATGTCATGAAACAAAATGCCAGCAGCCATGCCTTTTATGTTAAATCTTCTCAGACGGAATTATTAAAAGTGCGAAGCAATAGCAGAAACCTGAAAATGATGTAATTTTGTTGGCGTGGCTGTGAACTACCTCGGGGATCGGCCCTACGCAAGAGGCCGCGTTTCTACCAGAAAGCTCGCTTTCGTGCATAGCGTTCATTGCAAGCGTTTCCCGGTACACATAATGGCACGTACACACTAGCGGCAAAACGCGCGCGGCGCGTCGGCGGCGGCAAAACGCAGCTGCGGCAGAGCGGCCACACCAACCGGCGGCGCGCCGCTGCGGCGTTCACGTGGCAGACTAGACTCTCTCCCCCCTTCTCGAACTATCCGTCAGCTCGGTCCGGGAGCTGACGCGTGCAGATGACAGTGCGAAACGAGTTTCCGGCTACACCGGACGCGAGTACAAAAGGAGCGGTCGGGCAGGTCCGCATGACACCAGTTTCCCGCGCGCACGCCACGGAAGCGGGCCGCTCTAATTGGTCTCATTCATCCGCGGCACGCGGCAAACCGCAAAAAATCGGACCAGGAGCGATCCCTGCCACGGCAAGAAAAAACGGCAAGAAATATCGCAGTTTCGCCCGAGAGGCGAAGCATCGATTGCGATAGCAAATTCATCATCATCATCAGCCTATATTTATGTCCACTGCAAGACGAAGGCCTCTCCCTGCGATCTCCAATTACCCCTGTCTTGCGCTAGCGTATTCCAACTTGCGCCTGCGAATTTCCTAACCTCATCATCCCACCTGACTTTCTGCCGTCCTCGACTGCGCTTCCCTTCTCTTGGTATCCATTCTGTAACCCTAATGGTCCACCAGTTATCCATCCTACGCATTACATGGCCTGCTCAGCTCCATTTCTTCCGCTTAGTGTCAACTAGAATATCGTCTACCCCCGTTTGTTTTCTGATCCAATGTTCTCTGAGCAAATTAGCAGAGAGCTATTGGGGGTAGGGATAGTAGTTTTATCGGCTGCATAAACTTGAACACATTGGCTTACTAACTGAATTAACAATCGTGATGTCAGCGCGCACAAGCAAACATGAATAGATCACACTGAATGACCGCAGCCAACGACTGTCAAAACGCTGGCAACAAGCGCAGGTTCGCGCGGTCTATCGCTTCAACGGAAACTGAGCGGCGAATGCACAGCGCATAGAAAGGTCAGAGCCGTGTGGAGATAAGAGACGGTGCGGACGACCGGCATTCCCGGGCAAAGCGCAAAGGAGAAGCTGCCCCCCCCCCCCCCCTCTTCTCGCTTTGTTGCGTTCGCGTGGGAGATTGAGTGGCAAGATACGCCTTTGGTGCCTGAGCACAGCGCCGCCCCACCTCCCTCCCTCCCATACCCCCACAGTCTTTTGC
Organism: Dermacentor silvarum; assembly: GCF_013339745.2. NCBI lineage: Eukaryota > Metazoa > Arthropoda > Arachnida > Ixodida > Ixodidae > Dermacentor > Dermacentor silvarum. Next base: position 115,674,349 of record NC_051164.1, on the reverse strand, counting down.
GCGACGGTCACGTCTGCTTTCCGCCGAGCGGTCGCTCTCTGTGATAGCGCGAGGGGGGGGGGGGGTTACGCCCTCCGTGATAGCGCGAGTCCCCCGCGCACTTTCGCTCGCGCATACGGCGCCGATTTTATCGCCCTTCGAATCTATACGGAACCTCACGGCGACGGCGACGACGCCGACGGCAGAAATCCGGTTGAAGGGTCCATATAACTGCTCTCGCAATAAAACCTGTTTCGCGGCGCGCGTCCTGCCGCCGGCGCCGCGCCGCGCGCGTTTTGCCGCTAGTGTGTACGTGCCATAACAGTTACACAAATGCAGTTGCTGGGAAGCATGCGAAGAAGTCAGGCATCTTTGAATGCTATCGCGTTCCACTCTTCAGGGCACAAGTTCGTCCTATAGAGTTGAATTTCTTTACAGTCTTGCTATACTATCTGGTTCTTCACCGCCACTACAACGTGACAATTATTCTTTGCATATGACTTTAGTCTCATCACAGTTAACATGTTCCCTGCACTTAGCACAAGCAACGCTTTGTGGAAATTTGGCAGAAACTAAGCTAGCGGACGTGGCAGCAGTACAGAGGGGAAGAAATGTCCAAGTATCGCACCAACCTGCACGAAGCTGATGGGTCAGGTCTCATCTACACATGCCCGTGTGTCGCTGTCGCTACTTATGCGCTTGCAGGGACGTGTCATCATTCTTAACTTTTACAATTCTATGTAAGCGACAAAGCCTATATCTGTACAAGGTTTCAATTTTTATAGCTCTAACCTTTGAAAACAAAGGAGCGGTGTGGCGGAGATATAGTGCACGGGAGACAAGGCGTATTACTCTTTTTTTGCAACACTCAGTTTATGCATGTTGTCCACTGAAGTCGTTCCCCAGACAAGAATTCCGTACTGAACTAAAGAAAACAACATTGAATTATATAAAAGCATGTTAACAGATGTATATGAAGGTAATTACAATGGCAACTCATAGTATCGATTGCTCTGGACAGTTTACTAACTGAGTGATTTACTTGGCCAAGCGAGTTAAAAAGAAACAAGGAAGGGCATGTAGATGATAATCGAATAAAAATGATAGTCAAATTGCGAGCACGCGCATCTCAGCGGGAGTGCTGCGAAGAACAGCAATGAAGGAAAAGCAGAACTCAATCATTTCGGCAGAAACACTATATAGCCGAAAATGCGAATGAGAACAGTTTATTGGGCAAACTTGTGACCGTGGTAGGGCAAAGCATATATGCGCGGTCGTGACATATAGGTATGATAACATTATTGGTGAGCCGTCGTTTGGCGCACTGTTCCCGTGACGCAAATTCAGCATCTTGCACAGCTCGGCAACGGCGCCGACGCTGATTGTGGCGCTGGAGCAAGGGCTTCGGATGGATCCACGGCTGGCGCGTTTCCTGGCGCCCGTCGGTGCCACGATGAACATGGACGGCAGCGCCATCTACTTCATCGTCACCGTGCTCTTCTTTGCACAGAAGAACGCCATCGCGCTCACCGTGGCACAGCACCTCGTCGTCGGGTAATTTAACCGGATATAGAACTTTGACACAGCGAAGGCGCGTAAGCTAAATCGACGAGAAAAAAATGCGAAATACCTCGTTGCGACCATTATGTTACCACCGACACTCATACGTATTAGCACAAAAGTAGCATACAGTCAGTTTCTGCAACAATAGTATACTGTGACTTTGGTTAAACATATGCACGTCACTGAAAGCCGACGTCACTGGTGTTCCTGGCATACCTATCTGGTGGCACACGTCTACGCTATAGTGCATCTGCACAACTTAGACGTAGTACCTGCGTGGACTCGCACCGAGTCACCGTAGCACGCAGAAAGCGAGTAGCGACGCTGCATGGTAGTGACATATACAGTGATACGCCGTGTCCCACAGAATTGGGTACTGCTATTTTGCTGATGAAAGTACTGAAACAAATACAGTCGACTTTCGCTTAATTCAAACGCACTGAAAAGTACAAGCGAGGAACCACTCCTTGCTATGGACGGAAAACTCATTCAGGTCGAACGCAAAATGGTCGAACGTGGTCGAACTATGTCAAGCACTTCATTTAAATTTACTTCTCTTGTTTGTATTCTAAGTATCCAATGGACCCGAGAATTAAGGGCCTGCAGTATCTCAATAAAAATGCCACTTCGGTTAATTCGATCACCACCGGCACTCCCTCATGCGCGCAGCGGTTACTAAAAGCTTGGAAACAAGAAATTCAGCAGATGGCGCTACTGCTTATCTAGGCGATGACGGTGACGCTGCAGCCTGTCCTGCAGTGATCATGACTTCTTGGGCTGTGTCTTGAACAATGTCAGTTTTGAGGATTTTGGCTGGGCCGACGACAGTGTTGCGGGCCACTGACCGACATGCATAGTTATTGAAATGTAGTATTGAAATAATTTGTCCACGGCGAACCGGACGCGGTGGATATGGCGTTGCGCTGCTGAGCTCGATGTCGTGGTTTCGATACCGACGTGGCGGTCGCATTTTGATGGAGGCTAGTGCAGGAACGCTCGTGTACTTCGATTTAGGTGCACGCTAAGGAACCCCAGGTGGTCAAAGTTAATCCAGTGTCCCCTACTACGGCATGCCTCATAATCAGAGCATGGCTCTGGCACATAAAACCCCAGAATTTACTTATTTTTCGACAGCGAAAGACTACTTCTAGCAATCGCCTCCATTTCACCCTGTGGACGTACAGCGAAGCTGTTGCCCACGTAACACAAGCGCCACCACCACAAGGCGTCGCACCGTCGAGATCAATGTGACGTCCACGACCTCGTTCGCGCCCTTTCCGTCGGTGCTTCGAGGCCGCGGCGCACGTTCGCGGCGTCCATACGCTTCCGCGTTTGTGAACCTCACTAATTTCATAACAGTCTTCGCCCTGATGTCTATTAGGGTCGCAGCACTCTGCGCGACCGGTGTAACGGACAGAGCGCTCACTCATGAAGTACATATGAAAAGAAAAGCTTATTTTCGAAAAACCAATGCGAACACAGGGAACTCATACATTGCTTAGAGTAACGGTGGTTAAAGTCTGGGAGGACTACTATGCGTTCCTACAATCAAAACAATTACACACTTATACAACCGGACTAGTTGCACGCAAACAGTTCACAAAGAGACACGGGTGTAGTTAACACTGACAACAAGAGGTGGCCGCTGTTTGGCCCCTTAGCACAAACAAATTAGAACACTTCCACATCAGGAAAGACCACAGAAAGTATAACCTTTCCATCCACCAGGGATATAAATGGGCAGGACCAGTGCCGCAGGAACTCAACTTCGCCAATTGGGTCTCTGGGAAGCTTAGTAATATCCTCCTAAGGTGAGCCAGCAAATGCTATTGCAGCCGCAGGCGTCGGCGACTGCCAACCGCCCTGATGATGATGATGATGATGATTATTGTTGTTTATTGGCGCAAGGGCCAGGTGTGGCCAAAGAGCGCCAGGACGATGGTAATGGCTTGTTAGTGGTATATTAATAGTCAATTATATGAAGGTTAGATGTGGCATGGCTGTAAAGGGGCCTAAAAGCAGTCGCTGTAAAGTGCGTAAAATCTATACGTAATAAAATTATGGCAATGACTAATGATGTGTACTATAGACATGAACAATACATTGCGAAAGAATGATATGACTTCCAAAATATTGCAGATGCAAGAATTAGCCAGAAGCACAAGTGCCTAAACAGAGCCCTTGAGACACAAGGGCCTGGAGGCATGTGCTATAAAAAACAATCACAGCAACATCCTCTGGAGAGAGGATGCGCTACGAACTTGTTGGGCTAATAACATGTAGCACAACATCATTCAGGAATGCGAGGACTGCTTTGGTGTTAAAGAGCGGTTCTTTACCGAGAAACATAGTGGGATGTAGAGGGACATAATAGCGATATGCTAGAGGAAAGTGTTTCTTCCTTTCTCTTTCGGCTTCCCGACACTCCAGGAGAACGTGGAGGACGGTGAGCCTCTCGCCACATCTACCACAGGTTGGAGGGTCATTACCACTCAATAGAAAATTGTGGGTGCCGTACGTGTGTCCTATTCTTAGACGACAGAACAGGATATCAGTTCGCCGGGTTTTTGTTATGGAAGGCCAGTAACCTAATTGCGGCTTAATCAAATGAAGTTTATTACTTGTTTCTGCGTCCCACAAGCGTTGCCAGTGGCTTCGCAGTTTCTTTCGCAAGAAAGGTTTTAAATCTGTTGCAGGAACAGCAGCTGTAGGGTTGATAGCGGGTGATGTGACTGATGTGGCCATTTGGTCGGCAAGAACATTGCCCTCGATGCCTCTATGCCCTGGCACCCAGCATATAATGACATGCTGGTTAGTTGCGTATGCTCTACAAAGAACAGAATAGAGCTCAATGAGAACAGGGTTTTTCTGTTTACAGGGTGACTTCAAGGCTTTTACGACGCTTTGGGAGTCTGTAAATATAATCGTTTTTTGAAGTTTAGATTCCTTTATATGCTTTACAGCTGACAATATTGCGTAGGCCTCAGCCGTAAAGATGCTTGTTTCGGGGTGGAGTACGCCGGATTCCGAGAAGGACGGACCGACGGCTGCATAAGATACTCCGACATGCGACTTAGAAGCGTCTGTGTAGAATTCTGTGCACGAGTACTTGGATTGTAATTCTAGGAAATGCATTCGGATTTCGACTTCTGAAGCGTGCTTTGTAACCTCTACAAATGATATATCACATGCTACTACCTGCCACTCCCAAGGTGGTAACAGCTTGGCTGAAGGCATTAGGCGATGTTCGAAGAGTGGGATATCCATTTCTTCACTAAGCTCCCTGACACGCAGTGAGAAAGGTTGTCTTACAGAGGGACGATTACGAAAAAGTGTAGCGCACGTCATATCGTTAACGGTATTAAAACACGGATGCTGATGATTAGAGTGGACTTTAAGGAAATATGTGAGGCTGGTGTATGTTCTCTGCAGATGGAGTGACCACTCATTTGATTCGACGTATAAACTTTCAATGGGGCTTGTTCTGAAAGCGCCAGTGGCCAGGCGGATACCTAGATGGTGGACGGGGTCCAGCATCTTCAGCGCACTAGGGGCGGCAGAGTGATATACCACGCTACCATAATCCAATCGTGATGAAATGACTCTCTTGTAAAGATTCATTAGACATTTCCTGTCGCTACCCCAGGATGTGTGAGATAAGATTTTCAGTAAGTTCATTGTTTTTAGACATTTCTCCTTCAGATATTTTATATGCGGAATGAAAGTAAGTTTAGAATCAAGTATGATGCCTAGGAACTTGTGCTGTTTGTTCACAGGTATTTGTTGTCCATACATTTCGATAGTGGGATCTGCAACAAGCCCTTTCTTCCTGGTGAACAGAACACATTCACACAAGAACTTTTGTGGGGGTTCACTTTGAAACCGTTTTCGTCTGCCCACTTGGATACTTTGTTTAGGCCCTGTTGTACTTGTCTCTCACACACTGTGAGGTTGCAGGATTTGAAACCTATTTGTATGTCGTCTACGTAGACGGAATAAATAATCGCTGGTGGTAATGAAGCACGAAGTGTGTTCATCTTCACGATAAACAGTGTGCAGCTAAGCACCCCTCCTTGGGGTACACCAGTTTCCTGTATAAATGGACGTGACAATACATTGCCGATTCTGACACGGAAGGTACGATTAGTCAAATAGCTTTCTATTAGGCTTAGCATATTGCCATGGATGCCCATTCGCGACAGGTCTCTCAGGATTCCGTAACGCCATGTTGTGTCGTACGCCTTCTCCATATCGAGGAATACCGATAAGAAAAACTGTTTATGCACAAATGCGTCCCGGATATTTCCTTCAATGCGCACAAGGTGATCAGTTGTGGATCGCCCTTCTCTAAAGCCACACTGATAGGGATCAAGCATTTTGTTGAGTTCAAGGAAATGTATGAGTCGTCGATTAACCATTTTTTCAAATAGCTTACATACGCAACTTGTGAGAGCTATGGGACGGTAACTTGCCGCCGAGGAAGGATCTTTACCTTGCTTCAATACAGGGACCACAGTCGCTTCTTTCCATGCGGACGGAAGGTATCCGGCAGCCCAAATAGTGTTGAAAAGTGCGAGTAGTGTCAGTTGTGTATCAGGGTGTACGTTCTTAATCATGTCATACATGACTCTGTCGGGTCCCGGTGCAGAGCTCTTACATGCGATCAAGGCAGCTCTCAACTCGGCAATAGTGAAAGGAAGGTTATGCGGTTCCTTCTGTCGACATTTGCGTACGAATGGCTTACATTCTTCTCTCTGTTTATATTTGAGAAAGGGTTGCAAATAGTGGATTGAGCTTGAAACACGCTCAAAGTGCTCTCCAAGACAGTCTGCCTGGTCCTGCAAGGTATTCCCTTGGTCATTCACCAGAGGCAACGGATGGATTTGGTGACCTTTTAGCTTTCTTAAGCCATTCCACACTTTTGCCTCCTGTGTGTATGAATTTATACACGATAGAAACCTCACCCAGCTTTCTCTCTTTGCCTGACGTCGTGTCCGTCTTCCCTGTGATTTAATGCGTTTGAATTCAATTAGATTTTCTGTACTTGGCGATCTACGCAATATGCTCCATGCCTTATTCTGTCTATTTCGCGCCTCTCTGCAGTCTTCGTTCCACCAGGGGACACGTCTTTTAAGTGAGCAACCATTCGTTTGTGGGATACACTTTTCAGCAGCATTGATAATAAAAGCAGTAAAATATGCAACAGCATCGTCGATACTAAAATTGTTTATAAAATCTCGTGGTAAATAAGTTAAATCTTTAAAATGCTCCCAGTCAGCCGATGATAATTTCCATCGAGGAATATTGGGAGGGTTATCGTGCTGCGTTATTAAGTTTAAAATTACAGGGAAGTGGTCACTTCCAAAAGGATTGTTAATGACATTCCATTCAAGGTCAGGCATAAGAGAAGCAGATCCAATTGCTAGATCTATTGATGAGTACGAATCATGTTGGGCGTTATAGTAGGTCGGCTTATTCTTATTAAAAAGGCAGGAACCAGAGGTCAGAAGGAAATTTTCGATGAGTCGACCTCTCGCGTCGCATCGCGAGTCTCCCCACAACGTGTTGTGAGCATTAAAATCTCCCACGAGAATGTAAGGTTCGGGAAGCTGGTCAATGAGGTTATGAAATTCAGTTTTTCCTAGAATATAATTTGGGGGTATGTATATAGAACATACTGTGACCAATTTATTGAAAAGAATTGCCCGAATTGACACTGCCTCAAGGGCCGTCTGAAGGGGTACATGTTGACAAGCTACGGACTTGTCTACAACTATTGCTACACCACCGGACGACGCAAGAGCGTCGTCTCGGTCTTTCCTGAAAATGGCGTATTGCCGGAGAAAGTTGCATTGTGTAGATTTAAGGTGTGTCTCTTGAACACACAGCACCTTAGGATTAAACTTGTGTAGGATTTCTTTAACGTCATCGAGGCTGTGTAGGAGTCCTCTGACGTTCCAATGTATTATTTGTGTATTCATGTTGAAAGTGTTTTGTGCTGTGCGTTTAAGAGACTAACTTAACTTACAGAGCCCTTGTCGGGCCCTGTGATGCGGGCTTTCTCTTTTTTGGAGCGATCGCGAGATTCTCGCGGCTCCTTAGGCGCAAGTGGCGCCGTTTGGCTGGTTGTTGTGTCCATAGCCTCTTGCGAGGCGCTGGACACGCGCTCTTGCGAGCGGTTGGTTTGACGAGAAGGCCTCGCCTCGAGGGACGAGGCCCTGGAGGCCACCAGCGCGGAGGTCGATGGCCCCTTCTTGTGAGTTGGCGGAGCAGCGCTAGCTGCAGCCGCCGAGGGGGCAGATGGCGTCACTGCCGGCTCACTGTGTGTGGGCCGGACAGCCGCCGGAAGCCGTTGCGACGCTGCCCCCTGACGCGCCACTTCGGCAAAGGTGTTCTTTGGCAGGTATGACACCCGCCTTCGTGCCTCTTTGAACGATATATTTTCTTTGACTTTGATTGTGACAATTTCTTTCTCTTTTTTCCACGACGGGCAGGACCGCGAGTAGGCGGCATGCTCGCCGTCGCAGTTGACACATTGCAGTTTGTTTTCGCAGGATTCGGATACATGTTCGTGGGCACATTTCGCACAGGTGAGGCGGCCACGGCAGTTCTGCGAACTGTGGCCAAATCTTTGACACTTAAAGCAACGGAGAGGATTCGGAATGTAGGGCCTGACTTTGATCTTGATGTATCCTGTCTCTATGGTCTCGGGCAGAACACTTGTACCGAATGTGAGAATAATGTGTTTCGTTTGGATCTCTTTGCCATCTCGCCTCATCTTAATTCGTTTTACATTGATCACATTTTCATCTTTCCAGCCTTCTAGAAGTTCAGCTTCGGTTAGGTCCATGAGATCGTCATCTGAGACGACACCACGAGTGGTGTTCATCGTGCGGTGCGGGGTCACTGTTATTGGTATTTCGCCAAAAGACACTAGGGTATGTAACTTGTCATGTTGTTTTTTGTCGCGGAGTTCCAGCAGGAGATCTCCACTTGCCAACTTTGTAGCCTTGTAGCCTGGTCCTATGGTCTCGGTCAAACATTTCGCAACGAGAAAGGGTGATGCAACTCTTACGCTCTTGTCTGGCTTCTCACTATGAATAACGTGAAAGCGCGGAAAAATTTCAGTTTTTTGGCCAAAAAATTGGAATGCTTCGGTGCGCGCCCGTTTCTGGCGGCGATCAGGAAGTGCGGGAAAGGAACTATCCATGTATGCGGAATTTGTTTCGGCGGTGGCGCCAGCCACCCACCATGGAGCCCAACAAGGGGACGCTGCAGAATCTGTAAAGGACAGGTCCTGCAAACGCCAACTGTACGCCACCACTATAACCAAATATGGAATATCCAAGGTTGGCTACCCACACAAGGTTAACCCTCGCTGCCAAGAAGATTGGAAGTAATATAGAAGAGAGTAGAAAACAGGAGAGATGGAAAGTGAGAGAGAAAGACGAAGGTTGGAGGGAGAGAGAGACAGGAAAAGGCAACTACCGATTTCCCCCGGGTGGGTCAGTCCGGGGGTGCCGTCTACGTGAAGCCGAGGCCAAAGGGGTGTGTTGCCTCTGCTGAGGGGCCTTAAAGGTCCAAACACTCAGCGTTGGCTCAACCCCCAGGATCCCCTTTTCCCCGGACACGGCTAAGCCGCGCACGGTTAGACGCGGGAGGGTCCAACCCTCGTGTGCTCGGGTACGTGGTGGCGCAACTCACCAAACGCCTGCTTGCGCAGACGCCCCTGCGGGGGCCAACCGCCCTGCAACGGTTTCGCCAAAGGACATATTCCCCGGCGGCGAGGACGAGCCTTCCGAAGACGCCTCGCGGACACCGGCCCCTAGTGTAATACTGGGAACGCCTATACTTAGCATGCATCGATGCACGAGACGTCAGAAGGTCGTGGCTACCACACAACTTGCGACAGCATGTACCGCAGTCTCCGTTTCCACAGTTGGGGCACCTCGCGGGCTGGACCCCAGCGCTGTAGGCGGTCTAGTGTAGGCAGGATTCTCCATGCCCTTTCCCACTGCATGTCCGCTACATTCTAGGGGAACCTAGTCGACGTTAATTCCAACCATGGAGACGTCGGTGGCGGGCTATTCAAGGTGGACCGGGCGGATACAAGCATTTCGCAAAGCCGCGCGGGCGCTACATTTCTTCGCTCCACCTCGGGGTCGATACCCTCCGAAGTGGGCCTAGGAAATACATGGCGAGTAGCCTTGCGGCTGCTCCTACGTCATCTAGGATTGTCATTAGTGTCTTAAGGACAAGCAGTAGCGCCATCGTTTCGATACAGGGCAAGCTGAAGCCCCCGAGGCGCCTTGGTAGGGCGTCCCTCTGCAGACGCTCTGTGCCGCCACCCCAGAAGAAAGAGAAAACGGCGTGGCTGAGGGCCTGCAGCACTGGTCTCGGAGGAAGTGCGACACGAGCAACATAAAAGAAATGCGCCAGAAAAATACACTTAACATGATAGGCTTTCTCTGCAAATGAGAAATTGCAGAGTCTTGCCCTCTGAGTAGCATTCTTAACCTCTTGGACGAGCGGTTCCCATACATTCGGTGCGACGCCAGATCGATCAAACTCAACTCCCAGAAGATTAACCTTTCTATACTATTTTAAGGTTGTGTGGCATGCTCGGTTTAAGCTGGTCGCCAAGAGCTTTTCGCCATGTTCAGCTTCGCCCCCGATATGCTTCCATACTCGTCGAAGCGCCTCAACACTTGAAGCAAACTGTCTGGGTCTCTGATAAACACGGTCACGTTATCAGCATACCATATTGCTCTTTGGGCATACGCTGATATCGCCGATTTGCCCGCGAACGGAAGGCCGCGTACTTTCGAATCAGCGCATATCGATCGAATAAAGAGGTCTATGCACAGGAAAAAAAGCATCGGGCTTAATGCGCATTCCTGTCGGACGCCCCTACTTATATATTATCGTACCCTTTGCCACTCCGTTTAAGACCAAGGTGCTCGACATGTCCCGGTATATTCCCCGGAACAAATCGACAACTTCTGGTTCAAAGCCATAGATGCGCAGTACACCAACTGACTGTCAAAGGCGTGCTCTTGGTCCAATGACACGAACAAACCTGGCGCCTTCGTATGTTCAGTATAAGCTAAAAGATCGTGGGTTAGCGACAACGTACTGAAGATGTTCCTGCCGACAACCAAACGGTTTGCCTACAGCAAATTACATCGGGCCAGTATTGCTTCAGCCTCTTTACTAATACTGTGGCGAATATTTTGTGATGCGAGTTCAACACCTTGATCGCACGCCAAGACGCAGGTTGGCGGCGATCTTTAACGTCTTTGGGAAGTAGAATGAGCCTGCCCTATGACTTAGGGAGCACTTTAGTATTCAAATTTTTGTTCAGTGTCGCGACCAAACCTGGGCCTAACTCGCGCCGAAATGCTTTGTTGAATTCGGTTCCTGAACCATCGGGACCGGACCCTACTTTCATCGCTCCTAGCACAGAATGCACTTCTGCAAGTGTAGTGGGCATTAGGAGGTCTTCGCTAACAGAAAATGGCAACTGCGGAACCTTCGGACAGAAAGTTTTAACGTCCTTCCTAGTAAGCCTGGGTCAGGTGTGTGGCTTTCTGAAAAGAGGTTTAAAAAGTAATCGAAGAATACTCTCTTGATGTCAGATGCGTTTTCAGAGACGGAACCATCCGTTAGGAAAACGGATGTCATGAATCTACCTGTTTCGTCTAGTGAGTGCCGCGGTCTCAACAACCGTGTGACTTCTGCAGGGTCCGTCTCGAAGTATATTCTGCTCGTACGAATTACCTTTCCGAGTTGATCTCAGTCAGAGACGATCATACCTAGCCCGCAGTGTTTCTCGAAATTCTCTTGTGGTTGGGGTCAAGGGAACACCAGCGTTTACTATCCTGATTCTTCTAGGAGTTTCATTTAGCTCGCATGCAAGCCTTACTTTGATATTCCGGCCTGCTTCTCTAGCCCAATGTTGCCACACTGGTTTTAAGTCAGTCCCACTGGCACTCCAGAGCGGGGTCGTTACTGTTTGCCAGTGTACTAGAAATACCTTGGCTTCTAGGTCCATAAGTACTGCCCGATCTAACATCCAGTGACGCTCGCCTTCAAAACGGGGGTCTGGCAGGCTCGTATAGAAAGCATTATAGGGTAATGATTCGAAATGTGACCCGCGTCTGCAGGAAAGGAACCAATTGTGACCGCTGCTACGGCATGTACTCGTATTTAATCCTCACTCTCGTAAAATCTACCTAGTCTCGTTGCGGATCTTCCTCGCTTCCAAGGTGCAACACACATTACCCCATTCTTAAGAACCCATGCATAATGTACTTTAAAGTCATCAAGTATATAGGACAGCTGACGCGCGTTGTCCACCGGCCTGCCTCGACCTGGGCCCTGAACATCCCTCACACTATCTCTATAACGCAGTTGAAATCGCCGCAGAGAATGATAGCACAATCATCCAACAGATAAGGCCTCAGCGAGAGAAGGAAAGTGTTCGCATATCTTTTCCGCGTAGGGGCGTACACACACACACACCACGCGCATGCGCAAACCCCCCAACTGAGCAACTTAAGACTAGGGCCGGTATTTTATAGCGATGCCTTTCCGGTAATGCCTTTTCGCGCTTTGTCAGTGGTCGGAGCGACGGTCCGCTCGCGTTATCAACGGGATCACCCGGCCGTGAGCCGTGGATGACAAGACTAGAGTAGAATAAGCCATTATGCATCGCTACAAAATCGCTGCCTAGGACGCGACCGTCACAGTCAACCGTGGTGAACACCGCTGAAAAGTGGGCGGGATGCAGAATGACTACACCAACCCCGCATTTACGCGAAGATGCCAAAGAAAAAAAAATCGTGAAATTAAAGCGCTTCTGAAAATCCGTGACATCAGATGGCGAGAAAAAATTCACTTCGTGAAGGAACAATAAATCAACACTCTTCTCTGGCAAAGTGAATCACTTCCGTTTGTCGGGTTTTGTAACACCTTGCAAATTTAAGTATATTAACCATGTCCAAACACGAAGAAAATTTGGGTGAAAGCCAAAGCAAAATTTACAACCCTGTCGACAGGCGACGGGACAGAGAACGTCCGCTACAGCGCCGAGGTATCGGACCCAGATGGGCCCGCGGCGCGCGACTGCTTAGTCGCCGGCTGCTTACTTGAAACGCCGAGTCATCGGCACTCGAAGACGTTGAAAGAAGATGTCGTTTCAAGTCCTGTTTATCAACCAACATGTCGACGCTCAGTCGCAGAAGGTCGGAAACCTGCCTCACGGGGTTGCGTAGACTTGGGTCCTGGCATTGCGCAACGAGGCACATGGGGCTCAGTGTCGTCGGGCCCGCCTGCACGCGAGGCGCTTCAGCGGGGGGCTGTCTTTTCATATTATCCATGTCCGCGTCCAGCAGGCCCGCGGGTTTGTTTCGCGTCTGGGCCTTCGCGTGGCATAGCAGCGGCTTCCGAGTAGGAAGCCCCGCGGCCTGTTCTCGTGTTTAGTCGCTGCGACGTCTGTACTCTCCGCATCACCTGAAAAATCCTGGTTCACACTAGACTGCAACGATGAATCCGGGGTTGAAACGTTCTCTTCCGCTGTGAAACTTGGTGCTGAACCGTCGGGACCAGTATTGCCGTCTTCGGTGGGCGTTGTCGCTTGTCGGCAGTCAGAGTTTCCAGGTTCTGTCTCCTCTGTCTCCTTCAACTGGGGCGTAAACGCTGCACGTGGTTTGTCAACAGCCGCAGTGGCCTGCGCCCGCTCTGCCAGCGCCGATCCAGCTGCAAAAGCGTATGACCTGGGCAGCGCCTCTATCAGGGGAGTGAATCTTCGTATACCTCCCATTGGTTCTCCAATAGCAGACGCTCAGTCGACGCTAGCGCCAAGGCGCACTTCAGTTAGGCCCTAGCGGTTGGATGACTGTACTACGGTGGCGAAAAAAGAAAAGCGGCACGATTTTTTTACCTTTCCCCTTTCGCTATAGCACTTTTTTTCTTCCTTTTTTATGATAACGTTGTTCCGCTCGTTTCTCCTTTCCCTATTGACTTTCCTCTCCCTCCCCTCATGCCTCGCGCAATGCTTTTTTTAATGCGATAGCAATTATATGGACACTTCAACCGGATTTCTGCCGTCGTCGTCGCCGTCGCTGTGAGGTTCCGTATAGATTCCAAAGGCGATAAAATCGTCGCCGAGCGCCGTATGCGCGAGCGAAAGCGCGCGGGGGCGCGCGCTATCACGAAGGGCGAACGCACGGCGGAAAGCAAACGTGACCGTCGCGCGAAAGGCCGTGGGGGTATGGGAGGGAGGGAGGCGGAGCGGCGCTGTGCTCCCGCACCAAAGGCGTATCTTGCCACTCAATCTCCCACGCGAAAGCAAGAAACGGGAAGAGGGGGGGAGGGGGGGGGCAGCTTCTCCTCTGCCAACTTCTCCGCTACCCTTTGCCCGGCGGTGCCGGTCGCCCGCACCATCTCTTATCTCCACACGGCTCTAACCTTTGTATGCGCTGTGCATTCGCCGCTCAGTTTCCGTTGAAGCGATACACCGCGCGAACCTGCGCTTGCTGCCAGCGTTTTGACAGTCGTTGGCTGCGGTCATTCAGTGTGATCTATTCATGTTTCGTTTGTGCGCGCTGACACTATGATTGTTAATTCAGTTAGTAAGCCAATGTGTCCAAGTTTATGCAGCCGATAAAACTACTATCCCTACTCCGAATAGCTCTTTACTAATTTGCTATCGCAATCGATGCTTCGTCTTTCGGGCGAAACTGAGACATTTTTTTATTTCTTTAGCTGTCCGTGGCGCGCTCTTTTTTCAATTTTTTGTCGCGGGCGTTATCAGACGCACCGCCCGACCGAAGCTCGCGCTCCGCGTTCCTCTCCTGTCCAGCCATGCCATTCGTGCATTCGTGCTTGTGCGCAGTGGATTCTTTTTCCGTTTTCATGCACGCAGTCAAGCTCATTATTACAATCAAGCGAGCATGTGCCCAAATTGTATTAAAAAATAATTCCACTTACAACACAACAGTTGTAAGCGGCTTTGGGAGCCAGCGGCCGAACCACAGTTGATGCAGTGCCAACGGACATGGGTTCGGCCTCGTTTGAATTCAGAGAAGCGCAGAGCAAAATTAGTTTTGAAGAAAGGCTCAGGAACATGAATCGAATAAATGGGCGGCTAAAGGGCACACGTATCTGTACCTAAACCGCGTGCACGCAGAATGGAGGAAGAGGTCGAGGTCAAGGAAATTGTCAACCAAGTACAAGGTAATTGAAAGTGTAGATAGACAACCAGGAGTCATTAGAAAGAATGTTAAAGAAACAGAGACAGCGAATTGGATTCAAAGAATGGAAACGAAAAAGACCATGGAGATTTACAAGAATGAGAAAAAAAGCCGGCAGATCCCACGCCCTGTGGGAATCGATGTTATGCGAAGTAGTGTGCGGGGAGCCTACCAAGTTAACTAAACGAGCATGAGAGTACCAAGACGTAGGCGGCTCTTTCATGACCGACATGACACGCATGTCATGACATTCATGTCATGAGTCCTCAGGAATCCCTTTAGCTACACCTAAGAGACCTTAACGCGAAAGCCTTAGTCATGCTCATGACTATGACTTCGACCCTCAACCTTTTCCTTCACTTAGTACCACACCCGAACCCATTCCATTGGTTTTTGAGTGTTAATGATTTTCGCTGAGTCACTGTCATGACCTACATGACATGCATGTCATGACATTTATGTCATGACCTATCACTTATGTTCGTCATACACTCCTGTCATACTATGCCAATTTGGTACCTACCAAGTTAACGAAACGACCATGAGAGCACCAAGACGTAGGCGGCCGTTTCATGACCTACATGACACGCATATCACATTCATGTCATGACATATCATTTATGTTCGTCATATACTCTTGTCATAGCATGCCAATTTTGGCACATACCAAGTTAACGAAACGACCACGAGAGCACAAAGACGTAGGCGGCTAGATAGATACGGCCAAAGTAGCAAATGTTCGTCAAGAAATGCTTTGCATTTAAAAAGAAATTAAAAGGGAAAATCTGTACGATAACACGAAGGGAAGTGCCTTGCTATTTGAGGCTCGAGCTGATTGCCTACAGACAATAACATACCGGAGCACATATTCGCAATTAGATGAGGCATGTGTATGCTACAGCAATGATCCGGAGACCACTCAACACATCCTAATGGAATGCGAAGGGATTCACCCAGTGAGACCAATACGTAACGTACAACTTCCAGAAGCGCTTGGATTTAAAGCACACGGAAGTATCACCCGGTCAGCAGCCGAGATAAACAAGAGACGTTTAGAGTATTGGTGGAAAAAAAGAAGGAAAGAGACTGATACGACCGGATCCATTACAGACATATGCAGCGGTACAATGTAGATAGAGAAGATTAAAGAGATGTATACAAGAATGCTAGAAAGAATGGCATTGATAGCTTATCTGAGTAACTCAAGCAGGCTATGTGACAATTTGTCCCAGCGCCGTTTCAAAGGGGATGCCAATAGATCATCATCATCACCAGCCTTTCGGGAAAGAAAAAAAAAAAAAGAACCAGAATGCTCGCCTTCGCGCATAGCGTTCGACGCATGCGTTTCCAGGTAAAGATTACGGTTGCATAAGCTGCAGTTGCCAGGCAACGGCAACTCTAGCATACCAAACAGGGAGTGACGTAACTACACTTTCGCATGTAAAAGAACCTGCCTAGCAAATTATTTGTGTTGTGACAGTGCTATGGGAAGGCCACGTATAGTGAGGACTCTTGAAGAGCAGCATGCATACGAGGCGCGGCGAAAGTGTGATTAAATGCATTTCTATTCTCCCCTGTCCACTCTTTGTAGGTGCACGAAGTAGCGGCGCAAGCCAAGTCGCAGGCCGTTAAAACGTCTTAGGCTAATAATTAGGCAACGTGCATGTCGCCATGTGAATAATTTCAAGCTACGTCGCAATGATTAATCGTTCTAGTCATTTACGGCTTCGCTGTCCAACCACCTTTGCAGCGTGGATTGGAGACCAATGTTTTTGTCCCAGCGTAATACTGACTGCGCTCAACAGGTTGGTGTGCAGCCTGGCCACCCTGAGCACTAGTCCCACACCCCAGGCCAGCCGCGTGGTGCTGGTGTACCTCATGATCTCTCTCGGCATCCCGCTCGACGGCGTCGGCATGCTGCTCCACACGGACTGGGTCATGTACGTTACCGCCTGCCAGGCTTGTGACATTCTAAGACTACCCAAAGCAGGGCGAAATCGCTCTTGTCAGTACTCTAATAAAGGTATACAATTATAGACACTGCTGTATAGATATTGTTGTAATAAAATGAATGTTTAAATTGGCGAAACACATGGAACGAAACACACCACCTCAACTATACTTTGACATATGTTTTGCTCAGATTAAGCAAAGTTTTAATATAGACGGCTCGAAAGCAAGGGTAGACTTAAGGGTAGAGGGTAAGGCGGTCGGTCGGGACAGAGAGGTCGGCGCTTGCGTTTCCGTGCCTCGCGCGCGCGAAAGACAACCGCGCGCTTCCGGCCTGCCTTCCTCCCTCGCGTTCGCTAAATTGAGCCGCGATTACCGGCTCCCCTCGTACGCTTTCACTCGCACACACAGCGTACGGCGATGATTTTATCGCCGTTTATACAGAACCTCACGGCGACGACGGCGACTACTACGACGGCAGAAATGCGCTTGGAGTGTCCATATAATTGTTACCGCAATAAAACGAAAAAGAACGATATTTTTGAACGGAACGAAAACGTAACCGACACGTTATTTATTATTTTGTTCCGGAGTGAACCTAAATATTTTTGAGCGGTTTTCAGTTCAAGGGGAGAGTCGGCAATCCGCAGCAACCAACGTCAGGCAACGTGAGAATTAGCGCTTATCTCAGGGGTCTGCAAAAGTACGTATCTCAGGCAGCGATAGTGCGAGCAATAGCCGGTCGAGCGCTCCACGAATCTAAGCCTGCCGCTCGGTACACGATCAGATCGAGATAGTAGCAAAACCCAGGGCTTGCGCGCCGAAGAGCTCATCGTATCGTTTTCTACGGGCACAACGCTTTGTTACCGAAGCTTTAGCGTTCGTTTAAGTTCGTTTTATCAGAAAACAGCGGTCTCGCATTTCGGTGGGTACACTCGATGACGTGCTGCTTCTGAGATCATCCTAAGTGCCTTGACTTAAGGCATTGAGCATGATCTCATAATTCACAATAGCCTGAATACCGCGAAGCAAGGACGGCCTTACGGAGGACGAGACGACTAGTGCAAGCCCTCGTCGTCAGCCGCATCACATTCGCGCTACCATATCAAACCACGCGCAAGACGGTTAGCGCGCGCATAGACAAATAAATTGAGAGAAATATATTTGAGAAATATATTGAGAAAGCTATTCTCAAATTATTGAGAAAAATAAATACTATGTTTTTATCGTTCCTTATTTGCATGAGAACCAAAACCGTTATGAACCGACATTTTTGCATGCCAACCAAAACCGTTATAAACCGTCATGGAACATCTTTTTTTTTCCCGTTTCGGAGCAGCACCGTAATGGAACTTTCTTCAGTGGAACGAAACTAAAACCAGAACGGAAAACATTTTGTTCCGACACCCTAGGTCGGCGCCCAATAAAAACACAACGCGGGAGCCCTTCTGGCCATTTCTGTAAGAGCTGTCCAAACGAGGGAAGTTTCTTACTGTCAATATAATAATCCTGGGCAAAAAGAAAGTACAGAATAAATTGCAGGCGCTATCTCTTTACCGAATACGTACAGTGAACGGCCATTGCGCGCGGTCGACGCGATGGAGTCCCCCGAACCGGCTTTTTGCGTGAAAGGTAGGCATTCGTTGAGAGCAGCCGATGTGACATATGCTCTTATAGTGTGCTGTCCGTATAACCAAATGGATCATAACATAACGAAGCCTCAATGCAGCGATCGCACGGGTTCGCAGCGACCGACTGCACGTTTGCATGCATGTCCGCGCACAATGTTTCGCTTTCGCTGCGAGCGCGTTTTTGCACCGTGCCGTGAACTTGAGGCCGCAGCATATTGCTACGGAACAGTATTTGCCTTGACGAAGAGGCGAGCAGTGTGAAGACGACGACGAAGATTAGAGGCTACTGCGGGCTGTGGCTTCTTGGCCAAGTGCGGCGCATTTCTTTGTAAATATACTTGTATATAGCTTTTCGTCTGCGTCTTCCTACGTAACAATATGAACATTTGACAGTACACAAGCAACCATTGTTGCGTGGACGCTATCAGATCTGTTCAAAAATAATTTTGTTATAACTAGGGACTTCGACGCTATACGGCGACTCGTGATTTGCCATCATGACGATTCAATCGTCGTTTTTTTTTTCTAAAGTCTTGGACAATTCAATATCGTTATTTCTCAAGTTGAGTCGCACTGTATGTTTATCGGTCTTCTCAGCGAGGAATTTCCCGCTGCTGCTTTTAGTTAATCATTAACTGTTTGGTGCTAACACAAACATGAGCATGCCATGCCTTTTTTGAATGTGCTTCTTACCGCTCCCTTTCCATTCTGGGGAACTAGCCAGTATCTCGAATCAACAAGTTCATAGACCAAATCTTCATGACATTAACCGGGCAGGGCGCGCGGGCGAGATTCTCAGTGCGCGCTTTCTGTTACTCACCGGACATCACAGCCCCAACGCCGTAGCAGAAATCTTCCTCGCGGAAGTGCTTGCTACACACCCGAGCCGATGGCTGCTTGCCGGTTCTAAGTTCCGCAATCCAAGCTACGCGTAGCTTCTTGGCCTGCGGGTACGTGTGAAGGCTGACACCGTAGCGTACGCGTCCGGCACTGCGGTACCGAGCGATAGCCTACCATGTCGGACGGCTTCAAAGGCAGCCACTACCTATTATAGTGATTTCAAGTGCTGTCTAGCGGGCACCCGAAGCGGGGAAACATCCCCACTTAATAAGAACCGTAGCGCAGGTGGGACTAAACCTGTGTTGTTTTCAGCTCGCGTCGGCGCTTCCGAAGCAGACGACGCGGCCGCTGAGCCCACGTGATCTCTTATACCACGCCAACGGTGGCGCCAGCTTTTCCAGTGGTGGAGCTCGCCCCCAATACAGCGTCCATGTTTTGTACTCCTGACTTTTCGAGCCATAGAGAGCCTATACCGGTCGGGCTGTGCATATATCTGTTGTTCTATGAGGCAGACCTCGCCGTAATCTGAAACAGACAAAATGCCGTTTGGGAGGTTAGAGAGGCCCTAAAGAGCATCACTACATTTCAGTTCAGACTTAGTACGGGAACAAACAGCGCTAGGACGCGACGAAGTGAGTAGACAGACAAGGCGCTGAACTAACAACGACTGGTTTATTGCTGTGAAAGCAATATATACAAAGCACAGGTTCAGCGCAGAAGGCCAGAAAAACACGGTTTCTGCGCCGGGAAGGGAATAAAAGCATCACATCACCGTGTCGTCAAGGCAGGTTATCATATTTTAACAAGTAGTTAATCACGCGCGTCGTCATGGCAGGTTATCATGTTTTTTAACAAGTAGTTAATCTCGCAGCTATGTAGAGAAAGAGAGGGTACGCTGACGCAGGAGTTTCCGTGCGATTGAATGCAAAACGCTTCCCAAATCTCGCGTGCTCTTTGATCTTTATACCTATCTATTATTGTGCAGTCTTCAAAGAGAGGTTTGCAGCCGCATTCTTTGCAGTGCTGGGCTAAATGGCTCGGTACAGACCCTTTCATTGCATACACTGTTTGTTGCGTTTGCGTTTGCATTTGCTGTTTGTTCCCTTACTAATGATGTACCAACCAGCCCAGACCAGCACACTCCTTCAGTTCAGACTACCAACGAATTCCTTTAAATCACTGTTTTCATTCATGGGGCGGCAAATCGTTGATTACGAGTTGTGATGGATGAAAGAAAGCGATGCCGACGACGACGAAGTGCGCACGGGTTCTTTCGTCACTGGACCACACATGTGAGTGATCGCATAAATCAGCGATGGCCCTCTGTTATGCCAAAGATGTGTCGTGCCACGATTGGGCCACGTATGGCGAGCACGTAGTGAAATGCTTCGTGGCGAGATAGGCGCCTAGTCATCGGCAGATGGAAGACAGCGGGCCGAAGTGTCGGACGCAGGCGATCAATGCTCCATGGAGCCGTCCCTTGGCCAAGGCGTTCGCCAGCCCGAGTACTGCAGCTCGGAGCGTGGCCTGCTGTGCTACTCCTTGCCGCGAGCACTGCGGCTCACGCGAAAGCTGTCCGCTGGGCAGGCTGACCATTCCTGCACTGCGGCTCGGACGCAGGTTGACTGCTGAGCGGTTGTCCCCGGTGTGTCAAGAGCCATCGTCTCCTCACTTTCCAACATCGACGCTTGTTCTACGTCATTGCGTCATCGCCCCTCACTTCGGCAACCTCTCATCTCCTGTACACCCTACCGTGAACTGTTTCGAACTGTTTGTTTCTCGGACTCACGGCAGCCTTAGTTGTTCTAGTCTTTTACGTGTGTCATGTCATGTGCTTTAACGTTCTGTGCAGTTGTAGTTTTTTTTTGTACTTTTCATAAATGTAGCTTTGTTTTCATCATGAGTTCGACTGCTTTTCTTGCGTCCTTTCCTCATCGCACGGCACGACAACCAAGTGTGACGAAAGTCCCGTAGTTTCCTTTACACTAGTGAACTTTCCTTTATTGAATTTCGCGACGGGACCTGAGCTCCGGTACGTGAATGTGACGTCATGAATTTCAGCGTATTTCTCCTACATGCACCGTTTTGCAGTAGGAATAGTTCGCGAAATTAGCTAGAAGTCCTTGGTTGTTTTTTTTTTTTTTTTTTTTTGAGAATGAATTGCAGTGTTTTTTACCGAAAACGTTAACCCGAGCTGACGTCAGATTCGATGAGGACATGACCAGCTGGAGCCAAAACTTCCGGGCGCAACCAATGTTTAATTTTTTTAGTCTTACCAAACCATGCACCTCTGCCGACAGGATTAGCCATATCGCGAATAAGCTTAATTTACCAACTTTACCTGACCTAACACTCGTCTTTCTTTTAGCAAACCTAGCATTTATAGAGCCGAATCGAACGCCACGCTTATGATGATAACGTGCAGAAAGACTCACAGAATGAGTAAAATCTGACGCTCATCGTCATGCCCCCTTAGAAAACCTGAGGTTGGCCGCATTGGTTCAGTCGGCGGCTACGAGAGTCGATAACCTGCATAGAGCACGACCTCAATGCTTTGAGAGGTCAGCGATCCGAGTGTTATACAGGGCAAAACGCGCGTGTCGAAAACACGCGTGTTTTCACTGGAGCGCGCTTCATCGTGCACTACGCAAAATGTATCGATGTCCTCGAGAATGTTGCGGAGGCTGGTCATACTCCGTTCGCAAAAGCGTTTCCTGTGCATTGCGTCGCAGAAATCGTCTGTCCACGGCGGTGAACGTGCTGGGCGACGCCGTGGTCGTCAGCGGGACACAGGCACTGTGCCGGTCCACGCTGGAGGCGCCCGGCCGCGACGAGGACGGCCACCCCGAGTGAACTTCGCTGCAGTGATGATTTAACCACGAGCACCACACTACGTGGCGGGTGCGATTCCTGGCCGTTGTGTATACGATGGCATACCAGGGAATATTATGTGTATAGTTTAATTAAACCGAAACCAACTATTTGCCACGCGTACCTCTTTAACGTTAAACCTTGACTATTTCGGGTGTAGTCTACAGAATACACTGCCAGGAAATCAGGGCCCGTATTCAGACACGAAAAAAAATTGCTTATGCTAGAATTATTCTTAAGAGTAAAATTTCAGCCAATCTTGGTGCCGAACATGGTCCCGAACATATCATTAGCAAAAGTAGTCAACCTATGGCAAAGAGCACATAAGAACGAAAAGCTTCTTCTTCTTCCAGGGGTTTTACGTGCCAAAACCAGTTCTCATTATGAAGCACAACGTAGTGGAGGGCTCCGGATTAAATTTGACCACCTTGGTTTCTTTAACGTGCACTACAAGAACGAAAAGCTTTGTGAATCCGGCCCCAGATATTTAAAATACGTGATGCGAATCGGAAATCAACGTAAAGAGAGTGAGTTACGATCTGAACAAAGTCGTGTGTGTGTGCGCACGTCCCATCTTGGGCCCAAAAAATTCACCGACGATTACCGAACGGCATACTTCCTAATGCGAAATTTTACCAGAGCTCTTTATGTGTTTTCACTTCGCGATATATTGGCTGGCGCGGACAATCTGTCTCGTGAGGCACGTTGTAAACGGAGCGAAGTGTGGCGAGACTCCCTCGCTAATCGGGATTTCGCGAGAGGCAGCCCGTGGGTGACTCGTGGACGCGATTTACAGCAGCCGTCACAGACAGACCTCCGCTCATGCAGCCCTTTGTTTCCATACAGACGATGCGCGCTACTCTGGCGCCATCTCGTAGCCATCGTCACCGCAGAGTCCGTCTTGCGCGGCACTACACGCTATACCCTACTCCTCCTTCGCTTTCCTCCTCGCGCTCTCTTTGCTATCGCCGTCTTTCATCTCCCGCTGCGCTCCGCGTTCGCTTTCATCCTTCGTTGTGCTCATTCGCTCGGTTACGAGGGACAACGCCGACGCTCGCCGCAGGAATGGGCGCCTAAGGGCTGCGCTCTAAAGACAAAGCGAATTTAGGGCGTCCACCCTTGCCTTTCAATATCTAAGAATTGTATAGAAAAATACAAACAAATATAAAGGGGCCAGACGTCGAGTACAACCTTTGCATGATTGAAATTTATTACAAGGCTTTGTATACCATTCAGTACACGTAGAGAATTTCTAAATAGACAGTTAAAACCAGCAGCCCGCTAGTCGGGTCCCTAAGGCCCTCCCTCTAGATCCGGCAGGTGTGACAATGCAGTGGCTTGCTAGATGTATGAATGCCCGAGAGAGTATCAGTATGTATGAATGCATGCAATTTTCCGGCAGGGGGGAGGCCGCGTACTACGACGCGCACTTCCACCCGGGCGGCTGTATCTTGAAAACCATCTGCGGCGGGGGCAGAGTCCTTCCTCCCTGCGTTGTTTTCGCGGCTTAGTTCGCGTTGATGCGAGCGGCAGGGACGACGGTCAATTCGCTCGCTGCTGCTGTCGCGCTTACTCACTACAGCGTTTTGACAGCGAGTTTCCGCGGTAATCGAGCGAGATGCGTTCATGTTTTCTTGTGCGCGCGTGACACCATGCTTGTTAATTTAGTTAATATGCTTATGTTTACAAGTTTATACTACTATCCTTACTTCGTATAGCTGTCCACTAGTTTGCTATCACAATCGATGCTTCGCCTTTCGGGCGAAACTGCGACTTCTTCTTCTTTCTGGGGTTTTTTAACAGCGGAGCTGTTTAAGCTCTTGGTTGCGCCGCTTAGTGCGAACAAAAAAAAAATCACACCATCTTTCCGTAGAGGAATCATGAGTAGTATGCGAAGCAGCCATGGGGTCGACTCAAGGTAGTTTTATCAGCTGTATAAACTTGAACATGCAGCAGCACCAGCAACGCGCAGAACTGTTGTCGACGCCGTCGGCGTTTTGCCCGCGTTCGCACCGAACGCGCGCGGCGTTCGTGACTGTTGCTGGTGCCCCTGGGGCGCCTACCGTCGCGCCTCTAACGTAATGCTGCTTGGCATTATCGCGCGCGGAGCCGCAGGTGTTGCCATTCGTAGCGCAATCCGGAGAGGAGAGGAGGAATGCCGAGAGGAGGGGGAGGAGGATGCGCATGCTCAGTGCGGGTGTGGACGCCGCACGGCGGAGGGAGGGAGGGAGTGCCATAGCCCCGACCATAACATGCTTCGCATCTAAAACTGCTCCTCGCGATGACGTCACCACGCATTGCCTAGCAACCACCTCACGGAGCGGCGTGTGCTTCGCCTCCTCTCCGTGCCCTGCACATGTTGTCTTGACATGAAACTTTAAGGAGAGGGAAGGAGAGCACGCGCGCGGCGCACGCAATGCTCGGGAGAGGGAAAGAGAAAATGAGAGCGAAACAAATTGTAGCAGCACCAACGAGGCAACGCACAGAGCTGCTGCCGACGTCGTCCTCGTTTCCCCGTTTCCCCGCGTTCGCGCCGAACGCGCGCGGTGTCCGTGACTGCAGAAGGCGCCTCTGGCTGCGGCTCGGCAGGTTTCGACCAGCCACGCCCCGGCAAGTGTGGAGGCGCAGCTTGACCGTGAGGTCACCGGGGAGATAAAGCTCGGAGCCGCCGCGACGGCGGCAGAACTCTCGTTGACTCTGTGACGAGTACATGTAGCCTTGAAATGTGACGACTAAAAAAGATCCAGACACCCGAAGAAGAAGCCGCTCATCTTGAAGCGCGTCACACGGCCAAGCGAAAACCTGCGCGTCGGCGGCGAGCCGATTCTGAATGATGCCTAGCAGCACTTAGCATTTCCTAGCAAAACCTAGCCAAGCCTAGTAAATCCTGGAAGAAGCTAGGTCAATCACCATTTCCGCTGTTTACTCCAGCCTTGCACCACTAGTACAAGCTGCCCACGTTTTTTTATTTCCCCAAATATCTAGAAACACCGGACAGAGACGTGCCTGGCCGTTAGGAGCAACGCAGAAAGTTGGTAATTTAGCCAATTCACTATTTTTGATAGCCAACTCGTATCCCCCCACACAGTAATTTAGTGTCTGGTTTGTTGTTGACACGATATTTTGTTGGGATAGTTGGTGCATGTCGATTGTTACGGCCAGCATAAAGCTTGCGCGAGGAAGACGGAAAGAAAGGAACCAGAAAACCGCTGGCCGAGACCGCCGTTGTTGTCCTCTGAACGCGTGGCTCACACCAACTATGGGGGATTGCATGGCCAAGATTCCTGTGAATATAAGGATTGTTCCATATACATGGTGTCTCCCAACTATCATGCCACATAGCTGGACAGAACTAAGGTAATTTAGTTTTCTGTCGCTCGGAGGTACTCAGGTGATTTTTTTGCAGCCGCCTAATTACATAATTAGTTTTCATCATTATCCTCAGCCTATATTTATGTCCACTGCAGGACGAAGGCCTCTCCCTGTGATATCCAATTACCCACCTAGTTTTCTGCCGTCTGCGACTGCGCTTCCCTTCTCTTGATATCCATTCTGTAACTCTAATGGTCCACCGGTTATCCATCCTACGCTACATGGCCTGCCCAGCTCCATTTTTTTCTCTTAATGTCAATTAGAATATCGGCTATCCCCATTTGCTCTCTGATCCACACTGCTCTCTTCCAGTCTCTTAACGTTATGCCTAACATTTTTCATTCCATCACTCTTTGTGCGGTCCTTAACTTGTTCTCGAGCTTCTTTGTTAACCTCCAAGTTTCTGCCCCATATGTTAGCACCGGTAGAATGCAATGATTGTACACTTTTCTTTTCAACGACAGTGGTAAGTTCCGAGTCAAGATTTGGTAATGCCTGCCGTATGCGCTCCAACCCAATTTTATTCTTCTATAAAATTCCTTCTCATGATCAGGGTCCCCTGTGAGTAATTGACCTAGATAAACGTACTCCTTTACAGACTCTAGAGGCTGACTGGCGATCCTAAATTCTTGTTGTCACATTGCCAGGCTATTCAACATTGTCTTTTTCTTCCGCATATTAATATTCGACCCCACTCTTACACTTTCACAATTAAGGTCCTCAATCATTTGTTGTAATTCGTCCCCATTGTTGCTGAATAGGACAATGTCATCCGCAAACCGAAGGTTGCTGAGATATTAGCTGTTGATCCTCACTCCTAAGCCTTCCCATTCTAAGAGCTTGAATACATCTAAGCATGCAGTGAATAGCTTTGGAGGGATTGTGTCTCCTTGCTTCACCTCTTTCTTGATAGGCAACTTTCTACTTTTCTTGTGGAGAACCAAGGTAGCTGTGGAATCTTTGTAGATATTTGCCAATATATTCACGTATGCCTCCTGTATTCATTGATTACGCAATGCCTCTATGACTGCTGGCATCTTCCAGGTATTATTGGAATCTAATGGTCCGGCATATTCCACATGCATCTTGCCACATTCATTTGTAGCCTCGTCATCACGTAATATGCCAGTGCAACAGCACGAGTTACGAAATTATGAATAATGCTATATGAACTGGCAACTGTTGTACCTTTTGTTCATTCTCTACAGTTATAAGGTAGGCCGCTGTTTTATCGCACCTGAGATTGCGGAAGCTTGATAATTCGGTCATGAAGGCCTAGCTAATTGCATTGCGTTCGCGCACATCTTAGAAGCACCCAGTGACAACAATGACGTCCTATGGATATACTATGAACATCCACTACCAGGACATGGATATCCTAGGGATTTGTCGAATACGTCCTGTGGACGTCTCTGGCATGACCGTTTGGCTGCACTTTCCGTGTCCTGCGGACATCCCTTGCATGTCCGCGAGGGACATCATGGGAGCATGCTGCATAGATTTTACAGACATTTGCCAGGGCCTTTTGCAAAGTGTTCACCATAATGCTTATTACGCTGTACGAGACATGCAACGGGCTGAGCACGCACGTTACACGCGTACATACGAGCTGCAGACATGACCGCTTCGGTCTGTAATTCGAACATATGAGAAAATACGAGGACACTCATAGACAAAGCCTGAATTGGCGGCCAAATATTTACGTGTATGTCACGTATGTCCGATATTCTTGGGACATTCCTGGTAGGATATCCGATACTGTCCGTCTCGCGGATGTCCTATTTGTCTCCAAAATGATGCATGGACATCGGGACATGATTCGGATGCCCTATGGACATAGTGCCTTCACTGGGCAAGTCCTAAACACAAAGTCGGTGTTTACATGCACTGCTCTGGGCAAAAATTCGAGAATTATAAGAATGCCTCTGCAAATTCGCGGAAGACACGATCACTTCTCCGTGTATCGAAAGTGCTGCTTTCGGATCACAATGCACGGGTAGACCTCTATTTTTGCCAGACTGCGTATAATCTTCAATAGAAAGACACCTTCCAGCGCTCACTCTAGATTAACACGTACATTTCAGAGGCCACATGTGCAGGCTGCATAGGGGTAGCCTGTCAATACAGGTGGGTCATGAAACAGCTTTGCTGCAGCGCTGCAGATAGCGCCTTCCCTCGCCGTGTGCACATTTGTTGTTTGCGACTTGTTTCTGTCTATTCTCATCAGTGGTGACAAATAATGGGTAAAATAAACCCCCTGCAAACGCACATTGTGTCTCCATTTCACTTAAATGTGCTGAGTATTGCTACGCACACGACAAATTTGGTGAAGCCATGTCTGATGGGGTGTTCAACGTGGCGAATTCTGTCAGCAATGGCGACAGAATAGGGCTTTATGAAAGAACGCGAGATGTATGACTGTAGAATAAATAGATCATTATTCTGCAGATCACTCGCACACAAAGAGAGAGATAGAGAAAAATATGGCTGTTAGTAATGCCGACAGCAATGTGATATTTTCCGAAACTAGGACAATTCAGTAGTGCCGCACGACAGTTTCATCTGGTTATTTACATTTAGAAAATGGTGCGAACCGATATCGTGTACCACAACGCATAAACAGACCCTCTCGCTCTGCTCCATAATGCGAAGGTGGAATCCGTAGCGGACCTCAAGCATGGATTGTATGTTGTTGTTTTTTTCAACATAGTACGAATGCTCGTTTTATTTTGACGAATTACAGCTAAAGAGGGCGGGCTCTGACGGCGCGCCATTGAATATACGATGCTGATCAGTCGCACCGCACGTCCGCCCCTCAGTCCGGTTTGTCCATTCAGCTTGGCCTCCGATATTGAGCGACACGCGCAGCTTGATCTCAAAGGCCGTGCAGTGAGTACCTCAGCGGGCGATCGAACTTAACACAGCAGCACGGCCACCAGGCGTGGAAGCAGCGCACTGTGACGAGCTGGAAGTTGCTTGCTTGTCGCACGACAAACTGCACCTCGCTCACGTCATCGCGTGAGGAGCACGAGGTCCTTGATGAAGTCGAGCGGATGGCGCACGGTGTCGCTGAGCTTTCGCTGCGCGCACTTGCGCGGGTTGCTGCTGGGCACGTGCACCGCACAGGCTCGGATGACGGCCAGCGTCAGCACGGCACTGAGCACGAGCCCCGCCGCGGCGACGTACCAGTACTCCTGCACAGACGGCGCGCGGCCACGGGGTTTTCGCTACACGCCTTGACAGCGCCTCTTCAAGTACTGTGAGCGAGTTTAGCTATATAGGTCACGGGGTAGCCGGACACCGTAAAACTAATCTGCAAAATTAAAATCGGTAGGAATCCTTGACAAGTATATGATCACTGTATTCTTGGGAGTACTAACCTGTTATAATGGGCTCGAAAATGTGGGACTAGCGAAGAAATTTGAAAGCGAGGCAATGAGCACGCAGTGAAGAGATGAAAAAGGAAGTGATGTCCTTCACCTTAGGAGACACGACGACGGCACTGCGGATGAGGGAGCAAACTGTGGCTGATGTTCTAATAAATGCTGAAGAGTGCTATTGTCTACACGTATACGACACATGACTGGCGACCAATTGGAGCAACGTAATGCAACAAGGTTTAAATTTTAATCAGTTGTTTCACAGTTGGCGCGAAAACTCACGGGTCACATTGCTTAATGTCAATATTTATTAAATGAAGGGTGGATGGGGGACGCTGAAGCACGTGTATAGAGTTGTGCGCAAGGCCGCACGTAGCAACACTGGAAATGCAAGATTCTATTACAAGCAAGAATGACCCTTAAAAATGGTTATAAAAATTGTTTTGCGGTTCTATTGAAGGAGTGTGCTGAACTGGGCTGGTTGGTACATCGACATAATTAGGACGGGAACAAACAGCGCTTGGACGGGACGAAGTAAGGACAACAGACAAGGCGCTGAACTAATAAACACTGAACTAATGACGACGCAAGTGATGTGATGATTTCAATCCTATCCCTGCGCAGATACCGTGTATTTGTTGATCTTCAGCGCTGAGCCTGTGTTTTGTATATATTGCATTCCCCGCAATAGACCGATTGTTATTAGTTCAGCGCCTTGTCTGTCGTCCTCACTTGGTCCCGTCCAAGCGCTGTTTATTGCCGTCCTAATATATTATAGAGCTCTTGTTCCCGTCAGTAGACTTGCGGTTGAGACGCGACTGAATGTCAAGCATAATTTTTGTATGGGGAAAACGTGCTCGAGGTAACAAAACTCATTTCGCAAGGCCTGATAACTGAAAGATGCTGCAGTGCGCATCAAACGACGTGGCATTCTCGCTTGATTATCTTCTAGTCAACCCGTGAGAAACTACATATGCAGCGAACGAAGTCTTCATGTTCGGCTATTGAGTACGGAATTGCCGTAGCCCTATCGCTAACTCATTGTATCCATAGGGCCCATTTGCACTGCATACTCGCGGAATATTGAGGGAATAGCAAAACATTCGCACGAAGACGCGTTTCGCACTGCATAAATGCAGTTGAAAAGAAGTTGAAAACGCTGCCTTTTCAAGATGTACGTTGGCTTTCACGGATTGAAACTAGCACTGCAACTGCAATAACATTGCTTTAGCCGCCAGCAGTATTCGTGGATGATGATTTTGTTAACTGTGCTCCGTGTTGCTGAAGTTGACAGAGCTGAAAACGCTGCCTCACTTCCGCCTTATGTTGCAGTAAAAATTGTCACTCTGGTTGCCTTTACATACAGCAACATATTCAGGTAACTTCCGCAGAGGTTGCCTTGTTGGCCGAATATCGCCGAGTGAGTCCATTAAATTCAGACCACACGCTTGCCGACGCGGGCAAGTTCGCGTCTACGCGCCTTGCGCCTGCCGCGCGTCGCGATGGCGGTTTGCACCTACACTCTAAAGCCCCTAGATTACTGCAAAAATACCTGGGGACTTTACTACGCACGAGAGACACGTGCGCTGACTGGGCACTCACAGACTCGTACTTTGCTATTGACAGTGGCTATAGGTTAACACGAACCCGGGGCAAGCGGGTGCAGTCAGAAATCGGACTGACCGAACCCGACCTGACTGCGTTTACACGGACCACGTCTTATCTTACTCCGTGACACGGACTCGCCACTGGACAACGGCGACACGTATGGTCGAGCCTATAGACATCACCGCGTTCGAACGGGGCTTTCCGCAGCCGCCTGCAACAGTCCAATTCCATGGCTCTTCTCGTTTTAATAAGGTTGCACGGCACAGTCTCGCCTTCTCTTGATATCGTTCACGCTGCCGGCGCATAAAACGCTGACGTCTCAGTCGGCCCGCGCAAGGGCTGCCTGTAGGCCCCACCAGACCGCGTTTACATGCGCGCTATACGAACGTGTTGGGCATGAGGCGAGCGTTTACGAACTCGACAGGGTAGCCCGACTCGACCCGCTCCTGTCGGGTTCATGCAAACGTCCTGTGTGCTTCAATATATCTATAAGCATAACTGTTATATTTTTAGAGGTGTTAAATCAGAAAAAAAAACAAAGAAAGAGCACTTTCTTGCATGATATGAATCTGCCTCACTGACAGTTGATTGTAGCACGCCGTAGTTGCGTATGCAGGCGCGCCGACGCGAGACGCGTACGAGCTGTGCCGCACCGTTTGTAGTACATGCGCGTACGCGAGCTTGGGTGCGTCGGCAAGCGGACGTGTGGACTGTTTCACGTATTTGAGTGGAAGCGCTACGTACGTGAAGATCTTGGGGGATTGAAATGCGCATGCGCCGAACGTAGGAAGCCCCGTCGCGTCTCACGTGAAATCTGTGCCCTAGAGTTACTGTATATACAGTAACTCCACTGTGCCCTTGCGTCGCGCGCCCCACGTACTGTACTTGACGGGCTCTGCAAGCTACTAGGCAGATAACGCAGCACACAAACTAGCACGGACGCGTAGTCACAGCGCAGTTCGCGAGGTGCGAGGATCGCGCGTTGGCGCCGATTTCGGCTTGTCTTGAACGAATTTGACTGGAGTAGCGTTCACGTGTGCCGGCAGAGGACGCTAGTGGACACATGGAACCAACGATTGATATACCACAGACTTGCATACGCGAAACTACGTGCGGCCCACGCATGCGACGCGTATAGCACGGATGCGCAAAACTCTCACGTTTGCGTACGCAAAGCTTCTGCGTACGCGAAACTAAAACTGCCTAATAATACAGTTGGCAGCGGCACTGTCCTGGTTTGTCTTGTAAGAAATGAAAATGCGCCGTGATCTGCGCGTTCATCATTGAGAGAAATGTTCAACCAGCCGAGTTGCCATCTGTCTGAGAGGGCCCTAGGCATTGCATTTGCATTGTTACTCATAAAATTATTTTCGTCGCAGATTACACGTAACGCTCGCCAGGAAGTACAGACACGCGCAAGAGATTCCGCGTCCACTCACCAGGAGAGCGTTGGGCACGCCCTGCCTGCCAAAGACGAGCTGTCGCAGAGCGGCGAGCGGCCCCTCGGCGTCGATGAGGCGGCAGCGCTGGAAGACGTCGCAGTAGCCGCGCAGGTCGGCGCACGCGGCCCCGGGCTCCAAGTGCTTGTGGCAGAGGTCACGCATGCGCGTGAACCGACATGCCTCCATGCACTCGCTGCCTTCCACTGTGGGTTCATTCCAGAATAGAGCGACTGCGCGCGCTTCTCTGCACCGCTCGTATCGAGTCAGGCACACGCTTCAAAACTCTGACCGAGGGGACCAAATCCAAGCCGACATTCGCGTAAACCCCCGGAAAGCGCTAACAACTGGCCTGGCTTGTATTAAAATTAGGGCTACGCGAATATTCGGTATTTCCCTCACGAATCAAATAGACTTTGCTATTCGATCCGCATCGGTAAGAGGATCATAGAATTGTACCATTTTTAAATTCTCGGGTATTTGGAGGTTACGTGCACACATACAAGAGCTGAGGCATCTCTGCGAGAAATGATCCGGTACGATGCACGAGAGGAAAAAAGTATTTCCCTTGTGATCTGGTCAGCAGCTTAACGCAGAGTCGCGCAACAATGCATGCTTCTCTAGCTTAGCTGTGTGCTACCTCTAAAACGGACGCTGCGATTGCAAGGAAGTAATTTAGGCTGCTTGGTCCCTCATATACTGGGGGTCCGAGTAGCGCAAAAAGGACGGACATAAAGGGATGACAATACCGTATGTTGTTATAGCGAATGTACAGTACGTGCTTCTCCCTTTTCACGGAATACAGATGCTGCGATTGCAGGTGCACTGATATTTTTTTGCCTTGGGCGACACATGTTCTTTGATGATGCGACGCCAAGTCAAGCATCCACGCAGGTGGCTCTTTTATTTTTCCGTTTGGGTGCTCAACGTAGAGCGTGGATGCTTCGTAGTGTTCTTATATGAATGCCACACTCCCGGTCGACATACCGGGGTTTATTTTTTTAGATTATACAGAATTTTTTTTAATTGCCTGTGGCAGATAGCATACTTCTAGTCATTGAGGCGGATTACTCAGAAGCGGACATTAATTGCATTAGAAATCCAAATGAATAATAGGCTCATTACGAAAAAACGATTAGGAGCAGCTTCACACTAGTGGTGCCAAGACTGGGCAAACAGCGAAGCTGGCGACCCCACCTAGCTTTATCTCGGTTCGGATAAGTTTTTGTGAGCTTATGCTTCGAGACTCGGCCACATTTTGCGCAAGATCACTCCGGAATCATCGACAGCCCAAGGAGCAACGAACACTCGGCCATTAAAGTATCTGAAGGCTTCTGGACGCTCAAACGCTTTTGCTCGGTTTCGCTGGGCTCGTAACTCCGGAACTTCTGCGAATCACCGACGTTTCGCCACCGCTTCGGCGGCGCGATACTCGGGATCGGACCTAAGTCGTCTCACTCGCTCACGAGTAGCGGCGCGGCGGCTTACGCGCAGCGCTTCCTCTGCTTCGGGAGTGACGCTCTTCTTCGTCGCGGTGACGTCATAGTTCGGCAAAGCTGCGGCGAGGCTCGGCGCAGCTAGGGCGAAGCGTTGCTAGGCGACGCATGGTGACGTCATCGCCAGGCGGAGGTTTTGCGGCGTACACTCGACGAACCATCCTCGAAGTAGAGCTCCAAATCGGGCTAGTTGGTTGTCATGCATGGTATACTTTACCTGCGCTAACCCACACGGACAAAAACGAGGCAGACAAGACGTGCGCAGACTCGTAACTGAATGTTTAATGGGTGAAAATGACATATATACAGAGGAAAAATGAATACATCTGATTGGTCATCCAACCATGGATAAGTTGACGTCACACAGTAGCATCTAAAAACTCTATCTCGCAATCAGCTAGTGACACCGAAGGTTCGCTTACACACCCACGTGTAGTTTTTATCTTAAATGCCTCAAACAGCTCCATAGTACTACGGTCCCTATGACGGTACATCCTCGGACCATCCTCGAGCTTAAACAGCTTCGCTAGTTCACAGGGGTATGTGCCATTGCGCTTGAACCCTTTCTGCACTATCTCATGGATCGGCCCACAGTTTTTGTTCGCACTACGCGGCGCAACTAAGAGCTTAAGCAGCTCCGCTGTTACAATTCGTTAAAGAATTTTCAACTTGCATAAGGCACATATAGCAATTTACGAATTGTAGCCGGTGAGTTCGCTAGCCGTATCTACTTGGAACGAATTTTCCGGATGACAACTGCTTTGATATATTATTTCCCCTATTTCTTGCGACAAAATACATTGCGTCCCAGCTGGTTTTGTGCTTTAATGCGTGAAACGTCGTTTTCTTTAAAAAGTAAGGGGAACAACGGTGTATTTTCCCGCAAGTTTGATGGCACTTATCTCGCATCCTGAGTATTCGCTCCATGTGCCTAGCAAACCCACCGGCTATACAACTCGAGGTCATCTATACCTTCGTCCGTGCAAAGGCCTCGAAAACCGCAGCATGTAATCTTGTTATTTCATGGCATAAGGACGGCAACGTGCATGAGGCGGGATCCGTCTCAGAGACGCTGGTTAAGGAATTATGCTCCACAAAATTACAACTTCACCGGAAGAGCATAGAAAGGTTCCATGCAATTGGAACATTTCGTTCGGACAGAAACCCTCCGTTGCCTGTTGGTTCGTGTGAAGCTGTGTAAACTTAAATACAAATATGGCAAATCGGTGTCCGTTTGTTCTTTTTACCACCCTCCCGCTAGTTCAGCTGGTGTTTTATCAGATTTTGTGGCCACCACTGAAAGAATAGCATCTGACTTTATCATAGCAGGTGGTGATTTTGTTATGCCTCAATTTACTTGGAATCAGATGCCTTTATCTTACAGGGGAACTTGCGAATTAGATATCATCACGATCAATTTTATGAATTATTTCCGACCCAGACAGTGGTGATAACGCTAAATCTGAGAAATAGCGTGCGTACGCTTTACGCTATCGGTCGGATAGCGTTCTGCGCATGCGCAGTGATGACCCGCTATTTTATAGCGTACGCAATGGCACAGCGTACGCTAAACTAAAGCTGTCTTATAACAGGAGACCATATTCTCGATATTTTTCTGACAAACACACAAACTGTTCTCTCGAAATGGTCATACCAGGTATAGGTGATCACCGTGCCGTCCTATGCAAAATGAATATGACACATAAGAGAACTTACAGAACAATTAATCAGCGCGTTTATAACGACCCTAAAGCTACTTTACCTCAAATTATTTCGCGTTAAATCGTTAGTTTTGTGTTTTTGAGACTCTTGGAGAATCGTACTCGGTGGCGGATCTCTGGTCTATTTAAAAAAAAATGCTTTAAACTAAGGGACCACTTTGTTACTACTTGAATGCTAACCACTAGAAGAAATAAAGAAAAACCGTGGTTCACAAAAGACGTAGTGAGACGTACTCGGAAAAGACAAAGAACTTTCCGTTCTTATAAATCGTCGTAAACAGAAATAAATCGTAGAAAACTTGAGCCGATAACAAATGATGTAAATGCTCCTACAGAGCGCGCAAAATCAGCCTACCACAGATTCTTGGAGTCCAAAATAAAAGCAAGCCTATATATAAAGAATTCTCGACATACATAAAAAGAAACAAAAAGATAATATTTCTATTCCACCTCTTAATGATGCCAAAAAGAAAGCCAGGGATTTCAATGCTTATTTTTCTTCGGTATTTTCTCCGCGACTTAGTCTTGATAAAGTTGAAGAGCTAGAAAGTCCCGTAACAGCCACGGATGATATTGCTATCACACAGCACGCGGTATAGAAGTGCTCCTATATGCGGCTCATAGAGCCTTCAAAGGCGGCTGGACCTGATGGTTGACAGAGTTCCTTCCTGAAATCTTGTTCTCATCCGGTGTCACTCTATTTAAACCTAATTTTCGAAAAACCATTGAATGAAGGCATTGTAGATGAGTACTGGGGGGGGGGGGGGGGGGAATCTGTAAGAGTCCGCCTAATGGACTGTTCGCTTCGGCTGTCGTGCATGGGCTCCAGCCGCACGCGCGAGATGGAGCCAATCGCGGCAGCCAAATTGAATAGTCCCCCCCCCCCCCCCCCCTTGGAAGATGTCATCCGTTGTCCCAATTCTTAAATCGGGTGTTCGAAGGCTTGTTACTAACTAACGCCCAATTTGCTTAACTAGTGGATGCTGTAAGGCTTTAGGTCATATTTTGTATTCATCCATAATTCAGCACATAGTGACCCATACGTTATTCAACCCTTTTCAGCATGGCTTTCGGAAGGGACTATATTGTGTAACGCAGTTGGAGAGAGTTCACGCATGATTTGGCTATTGTTCTGCAAGAACCATGTTCAGTTGACTGCGTATTTCTAGACTTCATCAAGTCATTCGGTGTCGTGACTAACGAATTATTAGTGTAGAATTTATCAGTCTATAACATCTCGTTTCAGATATGTACGTGGATCGCCGAATACTTGCGCACAAGACGCCAGTATACGTTGTTGTAAACGGAGCTCAATAAATTATCTCAGACGTATAACACCTGCAGGAATACCGCATGGATTGCTTTTAGGTCTTTCCTTTTCTTGCTTTACATTAATGATATCAACGTAAACATAGCTTCGCAAATGAGGATCTGCCGGCGATTGTATGCTTTATAATCAAATAAGTACTGATAATGACTATTTCGCAATTCAAAATTATCTAAACATGATACAAACATGCTGGGGAAAAAACACCGCCCAAGCACTCCGTACATATGGTTAACTAGCGAAGCTGAAATGTGCGGGCCCGGTGTTTAGCAGTGGGTTAATCCCGACGCTGTATTGAAGCGTTTCTCAATTATTGGTTACATGTTTGTGTTTCTAGTGGAACGCAAGCGCCAATGGCGGGCGGATGCTGCTAACCGCAACGCCGAGCTAACTCGAGATATCGAACGCATGCGACAACGGCGAGCCGAGGAGACGGCGTTGCGGGCAGAGCAGCGTCAACGTGGCAATGGCGGGAAAGCGTTCGCTAACGACGTCACTAACGGCGCTGCCAATCGCGCGCGCGCTTGGGTGCGACGTAGAGAACGACGTAACTGACGGCGCAGCCAATGGAGACGTTTATCGAAACATGGGACGAACGGTTTTTCGTTTCGCCTAGCCATATACAGCTTTCGCTGTAAAATGGAGAATGACAATAAATTTGAACAAAACAGTATGTATTAGGTTTTCAAGAAAAAAAATCAACGGCTCTCCTATATCTAAAACCCAAATGGCGTTCCCATAGACGACGTTTCGGAAAACCAAGTATCTGCGAAACCAACCTTCTCTTTAACCTGGCTTTGACACGTCGACTATACTGTTGGTAAGGCGTGTAAATCCCTAGGTTTTCTACCTCGAAACACGCGCTCATTTTCTCAGAGTTCAAGAGAACTTCTATATAGTTTGCACGTAAGATCAATCCTGGATTACGCTTGTACCGTGCTGGACACTCCAACCGCCGCAGACAAAGATAAGCTTGAGAAAGTGCAGTCCATGGCACGATGTTAGGTTTTAGGCGTGTCTCCTTAAGACACGAGTTTCAGTGCCACTGACTCGAGGGCAGTGTTGGATAGGCGGACACTAGAGAACCGTAGAGCAGCATTTCGTTTAAAGCTATTGTACTATATATATTACTCAGCCATCGGTATGTCGGGTGGATCTTATCTATTTGTGTCCCACTAAATTTCCTCACGCGTGCAACATTGTAATAAAATACTGGAATATAAATGTAGGACTGCCGCCTTCAGTAGCACTTTCTTTCCGGAAACAATTTGTTAGTGGGATCGACTGCCTTCGACCATTGTAGCCATTGAATGCCCTGATACATTTTTCTTTCTGAATATACAGGCAACGTATCGACACAAAATATGCTGTGATGGCTAGTGTTCTGCATGCATTTATGTTGATGTAGAGCTGTAACGGCTGTCCTCCGTCCCATTGAAATATGCGATAATGTTTTCATCGTTATTATTCGGGGTTTGTATGCATGCGAGAGGGAACTTACGATTCATGTACTCGGACGAGTTTTCATCGGTTTTCTTTTTTTTTCTTTTTTAGAGCGCATCTCTTAGGCGCCCGTTCTTGCGGCGAGCGTCGACGCGAGGAGGAAAGTGGAGAGGGCGCAGCGGAACCATGGGGCGGGGGAGGGTATGACGAAAGCGTGAGAAGAAAAGCGTAGTGCGGCGACGACGCCTACGAGATGGCGCCAGAGTAGCGAGTGTCTGTCTGCGGCGGCTGCTGCGAATCGCGCCCACGCGTGACCCACGCGCTGCCTTGTTGTTTTCTTGTTGAATTCGTCACTGGACAGGAAGCGTCACGTGGCTGTTCGATGATGTATATATATATATATATATATATATATATATATATATATATAAGACGGGGCTTGTTCAATAAATATAAGTGGTTAGAGCACTGCCGTTTGTTTATCTGTGCCCCTTACTGTATCCTTGTCTTCAAAAGCGCAACCCATACCAGTAGGCCATTCCAACTCGCCACAGAAGCAGCAGCACTCCTACCATGACATGTTATATTGCTTGTGCTACTTACAACTGCATATGCTGTATATCTTGCATTCCCCCCACTGTAATGCCATGCAGGCGCTGTGGGTAACAAAATAAAGTCTGCCACTTCCAGTAATCCATGCTCAAGGACCATTACGCTATCTGCCACAGGCGATATTTAAAAATTCTGTACGGTCCAAAAAATTAAAAAAAAGCACTCCGTATGTTGGAAAAGTATTCGAGGAAACCAAATCCCGCCGGCTCGAATAAACTATAACGCATTCGTTGTTCGCGGTGCGGCGTTCACTCGCCTGGTTCCCTGCATGCGATCAGGCACTGGTCTGCAGACGTCACGAAGCGGCCCGTGAGGAAGCACGGCTCCAGGTGGTAGCGCCGGCAGACCGAGAGCCGGCACTCGCCAGAACGGCACAGCTGCGTGCCACGGTTGCACGGCGTCCCGTCGGGCTTCGGCGCGGCCAAGGGACACTCGGCCCGGCGGCCGCTGTAGTGTAACTTTGGTCAAGGTTGCACAGCACGAAATTATTGCCTAGCAAAGTACACTGCTCGTCTAAGAGGTCCGCAACTAAGTGCACAGAGCAAAGGCGACACCACCGTGAACAGGCTACTTGGCTCGTTTTTCTTTTTTTCGCACTGTTGCGACGTTTTAGTGCGTTAGCATTAGAAGTGTCAAAATGGAATAAATTCTAAATACGAGAGAAGTGCGTCCGCATTACGTAGCACCTCTTTGAAGTCCCGGATGTGAATTAAACCGCGTTCACCACATTGGAAAGTGTTGCTCAGGAGCTCACTCGACACACGTTCTGCTTCTTCGAGGAACGAAATGCCACTGACGGTGGTCCGGAGCTGGCCACCGTCAGGTGCACTGTATATATATATAGTGG
This sequence comes from Dermacentor silvarum, assembly GCF_013339745.2. Lineage (NCBI taxonomy): Eukaryota > Metazoa > Arthropoda > Arachnida > Ixodida > Ixodidae > Dermacentor > Dermacentor silvarum. Next base: position 115,635,014 of record NC_051164.1, on the reverse strand, counting down.
GGGTGTCCCCACTATCATGCATCAAGGTTTAAAAATATGCAAATGCCATGTAGCTGGACAGAGGCAAGGTAATGTTGTGTGCCGTCGCTTGGAGATACCCAGATTACTTGTGCATTCCGCATAATTACGTAATTTTCACTAATCAACTTCTCAAATATTATAAATAAATGAAAGTGCCAATGAGAAAATTGTAGAGTAACATGAAAAATTAGGGGCAGCTGCACACTAGTGGTGCGAAGACTGGACAAACAGCGAAGCTGGCGACCCCACCTAGCATTAGCTCGGTTCCAGCAAGTTTTTGCGAGGTTATGCTTCGAGACTCGGCCACGTGTTGCGCAAAATCACCCCGGAATCATCGATAGGCCAAGGAGCAACGAACACTCGGTCATTAAAGTATCGGGACGCTTCTGGACGCTCAAACGCTTTTGCTCAGTTTCGCGGGCTCTTAACTCCGGATCCTCTGCGAATCGCCGACGTTTCGCCACCGCGACGGCGGCGTGCTGACGTCATGGCTCGGCAAAGCTAAGGCGAAGCGATGCGGCGCGCGCGATGACGTCACGGTTAACGCAGCTGTGGCGAGGCTCTGCGCGGTCGGCGCAGCTGGGGTATGGAGCCACCATAGCTGGGGGCGAAGCGTTCCTAGGCGACGCATGGTGACGCATCGCCAGGCGGAGGTTTTGCGCCGTACACTCGACGGACCATCCTCGAGCTTAAACACCTTCGCTTGTTGACAGGGGTATGTGCCATTGCACTTGGAGTCTGTCTGCACTACCGCTATTGGCCTAATGGCATCACGTGGACCATCGAGCCCCCGGGCGCTGGCTGCGTTTGTTTACGATCACGCTCCATCGCCATTTTCGCCCGAGAAGCGTCTACCGACTGGCGAGGAGCACGACGATAGCGACGAACACTGTCGGCGATCGTCGAATCTGATCAGCGGTGAAAGATAAACAAGTGCACGTGTTTCAAGCGGTGTAGGCGGCGCAACGGTCGAAAAAGGAGCGCGAAAGAGAGGAGAAACGAGGAGGAGGGAAGGCGGAGGAGGAGAGTGTCGCTACTTTTTATATATAGGGACTTTATCCCGCGTGCCTTCCAGAAAGTACTACACAATTATTGGTCTCGCGTATACGATCTGAGTACACACAGTTCGGCGAGAACATACACAACAGATTGAATCAACGATAACATTCGAGCAAGTTCCAAGTCATGCAGGCGCGTCTTGCACTGAGTGATAAGTTGTAAGCGGGTGAAATGCAGTCCCCGAGAAAAGGATAAATAAGTACACGCGTAAATACTTCCCAATGTGGTGAACACAATTTAAGTCATAGATGATGAACTTTTTCTTTCTTTATTGATACTATCAGCCCTTTTTTGGGGCCATTACAGGAGTGGAGAAAAAATAAATAAAACAAGCAAAGTCAACACATCTGATTTAGGCAGGGCGTACAATACATCTGAATAAAAGGTACAAAGAATAAATTGCAGTTCATTTACATTGTAATAAAGAAAGCAGAAAAAACCAATCAATATCCCTTGAGACATGTAAAAATAAAAACAACATACACAGATAATAACAAAATCATAAAATCAGCTGATTCACAAAGTCAGATGATTAACGCACCGCGCTCTCGGAATAAATAACGGCATGCAAATTACTCAGAAAATTATTAAAAGAGGCAGACTGAACTACGAAATCGGGAAGCATGTTCCATTCTTTTATCGTTCTGGGAAAGAAGCTACATTTAAATGTGTCATTGCGGGTTACTGGAGGGGGAATATACATGCTGTGGCGATGTCTAGAAGATTCATTTGCAGAAATTTTAAAATAGTTTGTCCTATTATTTTTATTTCATTATGGATAATAAGCAACAAGAACTTAATCCTATCATACTTAGTCCTTAATTCAAAATTGGGAAGATTTGCAAGCTGACATAGTTTTGAAGGGGAGTGATCTCGACCATATTTGTTGAATATGAATCGGGAAGCTAACCTCTGAATCCTTTCCAGTTTTTTACGGTTTTTCTCGTTGTAAGGATTCCAGACAATTTTCGCGTACTCAATGATTGGTCTGACCAGTGTTCTATAGGCCAAGTTTTTAACGTCAGAGGTTGCTCTGTGTAAATTTCGCCTTAGGCTCCAAAGCGCATTATTCGCCTTCTTACTTACTTCCTCTACAGGTCTATTCCTGCTTAAGTCACTTTACTGGATCTTAACCTAACCTAACGCATTTCTCTCGCATTTGTACCCTAAAATCATCACTGAATTTTTGTTTGCGTGTTGCATTTCTCCATATAGATTGTCAGGCACTCGAGAAGTGACTGTGCCGCATAACCGCCGAGGGATCGGGCACGCTTGAACTTTCTGGTGCATTAAAGAGAGAGAGAGAGAGAGAAGCAGGTAGTACTAGAGCACTGCACGGGCCGATTTTGTCAGCCCGGGCCCGGCCCGGGCCCGTTTTTACGTTGGGCTGCCCGCCCGAGCCTGACCAAACGTTTTATGGCAAAACCCGGGCCCGGCCCGGGCACGGAAAATAATCTACGTTACCCGCCCGGCCCGCCACCCCTTTACCTTAGGGCCGAGCCCGGCCCGAGCCCGGCTCGAAACCAGCCCGAACCCGGCCCGAGACCGAAAAAGACATGTTTTTCAGAGTCGAGATGCGCGAGGATAACTCGTTGCACGTTACATCACACCACCAGAAAGTCCGAGCCCGGCCCGGGCTCGCGTCAAAAAACCCGAGCCCGGCCCGGGCCCGGGTCAAAAAGCACATGCCGTGACCGAGCCCGGCCCGAGGCCGTGAAAAAACTGCCCTACCCGGCCCGGCCTGGCCCACGGGCCGGGCCGGGCCCGGGCTTTCGGGTAAGCCCGAGCCCGTGCAGTGCTCTAGCAGGTACCATAACAGTTAGTTGGTGGTCCCTCTAAACCCTTTGAGATTTTGTATTTTACAATTACAACATTTACCGTTGCTCACGTGAAAAACCTGGCTCACTTGTGATTCGTAAAAAGAGCTGAGGGCTATAGCCTGAGTAACAGTCGCCAGAGCAAACAAGTTAAGGATACTCGCAGTAGGCCTCGTATCGGCAGTCATCTTCTGGCCTGCAGACGACCCACGTTTTGCGTAAAGTGCAGTTCTCCGTACAGCAGGCCCCGTTGCTCGGGCTGCGAGGAACAAATGGCCACTGAACGAAATAATCCAAGTCAACTGATTTCTTCGTGAAATCTGCCTCGGTTATCGTGTTATTCAACGCTAGCATTTATTAAACGAGCGAAGTATATAAAGAAATAGTTTGCATGTTTTAATAGTTCAACAGGTGCGACAGATATTTGTATTCCTTGAATAGTTTCTCGAGTTGCAAACCTGAGGTTTCGAAGCGCGCAGCTTGGAAATTTCTGTTACCTGGAAATTCAGCTTAGAATCCAAATTATTCTTTGCATGCAACATATACCACGAAAATCACATCAGCGGTCGCGTAATGAGTGTATTCCCGAGTCAACCGGGCACACTAATAAATAAATTAGAGTTGGATTCCATGTAAGCTCGCGTCTTTGTTCTGCCGTGGCACTGAGGTACGTTGGCTATTTCTTGGAACAAACAAACAAGCCCAGGGCAGTCGAAGCCAGATCCCGATCTTGAGTCTGCAAAGCTACAACGCGGCTTGCAAAACGCTTGGGGAGAAGAGCGCCCAAAAGGCGCATGCTCGAATGTCTGTATGTTCAAAGTTGCTCCTAGAAAAAGCTGTGCCGTGCATAAATATAAAATAATGAGGAAGTTGACTTGGTCTGGTTATAGAGACGTGCGCTCACAAAGCAAAGGTCTCGGAATGACGGTCACGGATTTACAAAGTTATGGCAGGCAAACCCTGCCACTGACGACTACTGACAACGCCTGTCGTCACTGCAGCACGGATTGCGTGGCGCAAGCAAACATCTACGAGGCGCACCTGCATCGGGCGTCGGGTGCAAGAGTGCACGGCTTGGCGTGTCTGCGGGGCCTGCAGCAGCGATCCCTGCACTCCGAAGGCGTGTAGCCGCAGTCGCACTGCTCGTCCCCTTCACGAATCGTGTTGCCGCAGAAGGGACCGCGCGGCGCTGCAGCAGAGGGATTCAACTGGCTCACAGTGTTTTGTTTGCACCGGAAGAATTCGATTTTTTCGCGAGGCTATTCGTAATCGTAATAAAGGAGAGATAAGTGGTTGTTGAAAAAAAAAATGAACAGAAGAAAAAAACCCTACCGGCGGGATTTCAGCCCACAAACGCATCACGACACTTGCTAACAACGCAATGCGTCCTTCCTAACACCTTCCTTGTTATTTAAGCTCGTGTGCTGGCTAAACAAGTGCCGGTGACCAAGCAGGCGCGCAGAGAAGTACGTGTATACCAAAGATGTTTATTATACACTGTTGGTATCCATGCTCCTCTCTAGTATATGTGGTGCGATGTATAAGCTCCAATACCCGGCACTTCCAAATGTGTCGTTCAAAAGGGGAAGCTTGGCTGGTGCCCATGCGCACCATTGTATCGCGTGTGAAGCATAGTTTGGCTCTCAGCGGTGGTAGGTTGTCTGTTCTTCCACTTTCAGTACATTTCGTTTTACCACGAGCATGGCGAATAACGTAGGGTCAATACTTCTTCGCAAATGAAACCGTTTGATTCCCTTTACTTCCACTTTAGTCTCTGTTAGCTTCTGTGTTACAGACATCAGCGTGTCATTTGCTTCTGTGTTGCAGAAGTGTATTCCTGGGCACCTCCTTACATAAATTGTCTTTCCTGTGAACTTGAACCATGGACGTATGTAATGTGCCCGTGTGTTACTGTAGCTCGAACGTGATACCAACGTATGGACACTTTCCCGCCTCGCGTTACAATTGTGCTCCACACACATTAAGAAGCCTCAAATGAGTAGGAAAGCAGCGTATTTTTCTATGCGCATCTAACTCATGTTTATTTATATTCGTCAGCTTGCTCGTACATTGCAGCATTTCAAGTATCATTTTACTAAGACAAAATTCGCATTCTAAATAGAAGAAAGGGAAGTGAATGGATAGTGAGAATACGTAGCACTTTCAGCAAACAATACATTCGAAGCACAGACATCTTTATTCCTCGAAAGAGGCATACTCATTCTTACGCAAGCGACCTGGTACAAACGTGCTTAATGTTATGAATGTGCACTTTCTTCCAAGTAAAGATTTTCCCGAAATGTAGCTTTTGTATGGTTTGCTTAATTTGCACCCTCGTTGTATACTTTGCTGTTATAATTCAAATATTAATCGGAAAGATGTCGAGGACGCATGAATATACGGCTTCCTCCAGATATCCTATGTCCGATACATTCACAATTGCGAAGGGACGGAATTGCTTTAAGGGTCGCGGCTGAAAATAAAAGGACAAGAGGAACGGGCGCCCGTATATGTCATCTCACTTCGTCCTCGTCTGCTCAGCGCCGTACGTTTGTCCTGAATTCATGAACCGACTAGCTCAGCAACGAGTTTTGCTAAACTGAAGACAAAAGTTGGAACTTTTCCTGTAGCTGAGGCACTTAAACAAAAGCGAATGCAACAAAATTTTATTGAATTTATATTATGGAAGCTTTCACTGATGCTCATGGCATCACATCTTTTGAAGGACGTTTGCTGTGGTAGTTTTCGTGAGTTGTCTTTTCTGCCGCACTTGCACGGTTCCGACCATTTGCCAGTCTGTGCGGGCCAGGGGTACTTCAGGCACGGGACGGACGCAACAGATCTGATGTGAAACTTAGTCACTACTGACGCAGTAAAACAAGTCATTCGGGTCATCGTTGATCACTAGCGTTCTATGCAACGTCACACTGTGTCAGCTCACCCTGGAGGCAGTTGTCGCGCGTGCCTTCTCCTGAGAAGAGGCGCCTGAGAATGATCGTGATGTTGGCAATGCTGCAGGGCGAGAATTTGCGGTTGTTGGGATCAACGCCGGGCTGCGCGTCTGCGTACATGATGTAGTTGCCCTGGGAGCCGCCAGGTGCGCACTCGGGCTCCGGGTCGTGCTGCAAGCAGTATAGTCACACGATTCGGGTCGGAATCGAAATGCGATGGCACCGAATTAACTAATCATTTCCGTATCGCGTCCTCATCAAGGGCCTAGGGTCGGCCACCGCTAAAACACAACAATGTTTGGCTGAACGGTTCGAGCCATAGAGCATGCATGCAAGCGAGCTGGTGTGGCGCCATCGCTGCGCTGCCTTACTGCGCTGGAGTTGAACGTGCGTGGAGCTTAAAGTGAGTTAAACGTGCAGGTTAATAAACAATTCGTACTTCCTTAACTATAGTGCATGCATGTAATAGACGTGCGAAGAGTATTAATGGCGGTGACCGACCATCTGTTCCGAAAAGCAAGTGTCTGTTGAGGAAGAAATGCTGCCTGCAGGAATCTCGAACTCACAAAAGGAAGATCGGTGTACCGGTCCAAGAGCTAGTGACCACGCTTAGAGCGCCCATTTTTTGGGCGATGTGTCATCAGCTGGCTTGTCGCAGACTAGGAGAACGTGCGAGGCAGCTGCTGAGCGCGAATGAATGCTGCGCAATGAGCCATCGAAGTTAGCGTGGACATACAGATGCATGCAAGCCATTAGCGAGGAGCATGGGTGGACGCCGGTCCCTTTTGTAACCCTGCTGTGGTTTCAGTTGGATGCGTGGGACGAGCGGGTGCCTATATTCAAAATATATGCTCCAAACCTCAATATCTCGGCATTTCCGAGGAGCGAAGCGGTACGTTTACGCTTTCATGCTTAAACGGGCTGAATTGGAGGTTAAAACGGAAATTATTCGTGAACTCAATTCGTAATTTATGAATAACGACTCTAGTTCATGTCTATGAAATGCTGCACTTTTCAACTAGAGGGGTGGGCAACTGAGCGTCAGTTAACGTGACCTAAATCGTTACTGTCGTGCACCAACAATCGTAAGATAACACGAGAAGAGCAGGCATACCTCGCTCACAAGGAATTGCGTGCTATGCATAATTGAGCAGTGATCGACCGCAAACAGGCCGCATATATGGCCTTCTTTATCGATAAACATTCAATCGTTAGACCTGACGCTTCGGTGGCAGCGTTTTTCAGGAACTTACGCTAGAGCCAAAGTTGTGCCCCAGCTCGTGGGCGAAGGTGATGTGGCTGGTGCGCTGAGGCACCCGTCCGTTATGGTTTTGGAAAGTCACCACCGCCGTGTTCAGGCTCAGCGGTCCATCGTAGGCGTCCAGCTTCTTTTTAACCACCGCGTGACGATATGTCTCGCAGATGCCGCCGGAGTCACCTGCGCCGCACAAGTAAACGGAAAACCTTGCCGGACTCTCGACGCGCGCCGTTTTAAACGCGAAGCATTTCTTGGCGAACATTTTGAAGCATTTCTTGGTGAACTATTGTCACTTTGAGAGTATCTATCTATCTAGCCGCCTACGTCTTGATGCTCTCGTGGTCGTCACGTTAAGTTGGTACGTACCAAAATTGGCATTGTATGACAAGAGTGTACAACGAACATAAATGATAGGTCATGACATGCATGCCATGTAGGTCATGAAACATCCACCTACGTCTTGGTGCTCTCATGGTCGTTTCGTTAACTTGGTAGGCTCCCCGGACACTGCTTCGCATAACAAAGATTCCCACAGGCGTCGGATCTGCCGTTTTTTTTTTCTTGCACCGGCTGCGGCACTAGGACCTACGCGTACGTCAGAAACTTTCTGACAGACCGCACGACAACCGTCGGGATCTGTAACATCCGCAACGAATGCTTCCAACTTCCAAACAGAGGCACCCCGCAAGGGTCGGTCATCTCACCACTACTCTTCAACGTGGCTATGATCAAGTTACCCAAACTTCTCGAGACCATACCAGATCTGCATCACGCGATGTACGCTGATGACATCACGCTCTGGACCAGAGCTGAGAACATTGGAAGGCAAGAAAGCGCCCTACAAGAAGCCGTAAACACCATCGAAAGCTATCTCCAAAACTGTGGCCTCCACTGCGCCCCCGAGAAATCTGAGCATCTCGTCCTGAAAGCAAGAACGAGAGGCAGGCCACCCAGCTACGAAGAGCCCGACCCCTGCGTCACCCTCAATGGGACGCCAATCCCGAAAGTCGATATGTTACGAATACTGGGACTCCTTATTCACAAGGACGGATCCGGAGCGGCCAGCATACCAAGACTACAACGCACCCTTTCGCAACTCACGCACTTCGTCAAGAGGATCTCAAGCCAAAGAAGCGGCCTCAAGGAGCAAGACACGCTCAGAATAACACAAGCACTGCTCACCAGCCGCATCACATACGGCATGCCGTACCTGGTTTTTAAAGAACGCAGAGATCGAAAAGATTAACATAATGATAAGGAAGGCGATCAAAGTCGCCCTGGGACTCATGGCGTCTACTACACGTCTCCTTAAGATGGGCGTCCACAACACGTGGCAAGAGCTCACTGAAGCGCACAAGAACAGCCAACTGGAACGACTCAAGCTTACACCCACCGGGAGATGAGTACTCCGACACCTAAACTACAGTGAGACGTACGTCGCAGACACGGACAAGAAAGAACGAATCCCATCGGACGTTCGAGAGTCCCTCTGCGTTGCACCCATTCCGCGCAACATGCATCCCACATACCACAAGAGTAGAAGGCAAGCTAGAGCCAACGCGATCAAACGAAGATTCAAGCAAGACCCAGACGCCCGCTACACCGACGCGGCCAAGTATCCGCATCGAAACGCGTACGCTCTCAGCGTCGTAGACTCCCCAGGCCGCGAGTTAGCATCGGCAACCGTCAAGGCACGCAACCCGGAAACGGCGGAAGAAGCGGCAATCGCTCTCGCCACCACCACATGCACAGACGCAGCAGTCATTTTCACCGACTCTCAGGCCGCCTGTATAAATTTCTCGAGGGGCCGCATCTCGGGTGATGCACTCAGGTTACTACGACGACGTAGCACTCCGCTCCCGTACACCTGCGTAACGCGGGTACCCGGACACGAGGGACTAGAGGGGAACGAAGCGGCCCACGCCGCTGCCCGCGAGCACGTCAGCCGGGCTCCCCTCGCCCCACACGCCCTCCGACCCGCGGCAGAAGAGGTGGAAGCCGTACCCAACAACTATTCGGCGATATTGCAACACTACAGGCTCGAGCGCCGCGTGTAACCTCCACCGCACCCAAACCTCGGCAAAGAAGAAAGCGTGGTCCTCAGACGACTACAAAGTAATACTTACACTCAAGGAACAATAATGCACCGCCTCTACTCGACGCTCCACAGCTACCTCTGCCCACTCTGCAACGTTCCCGACACCCTGGCACACTTGCTCTTGGAATGCCCGTGGCATGAAGATAGCGAAATGCAGCCGGAAATGGACGCTAACCGAGCACCACAAGCAAACGAAGACCACCTATTCGAAACGTGGGAGGCCAAGCTCGCCCTCGGGGACCTGGAAGACCAACGACAACTCGTCGCCAGGGCCAAGAGGGCAGCCGAAGCCAGAGGGTTCCTGGACTAAGGATCCTTCCCACCTCAGGGTGATACCGGGCCTCGCTCGGGACACTGTTTCAAGAATAAACGTTTCTCTCTCTCTCTCTCTCTCTCTTGCGTGACATGTAGGCATATGGTAATTCTGGCAGTGTTTCAGCAGTACAATAACTAAGTCAACAAACATCGAAACATTGGCGGGCCCTTCAGCCAGTGTGGCGGTACCCTTCTCAATGGTGTCGCACGAGTAATCTTTGGGGATAATCATGGAGGCTTGTCCATACACGATGAATGTTTGCAAATAAAGGTGTCACAGTGACGCTTCGTGCCGCGGTGAGTGCTGGTAACAAAAACAGACATCGAGCACGCGCCTCTTAGTTTGCCGACGGATGCCAGCGCCACTCCTTCCCCTGGCGCAGAGAGGCGGCACCATGCATTAGGTCGCCCGCACCGTACTCGCCATGCCCGCGATCTTTACAAAATTGCTCCTCGCGTCGCCGTTGTTTGCGATAGTTCAGCAGTTATGCAGTCAAGGTGCCTGGTAGTTTTGCGTGGTGAACAGCCGCTGCAGTGACAAAAACACCCGGCGCATGAAGCGGCCTGTCACGTTCTGCAGTTTCACGAGTAAAGGGTTAAATATGATGAAAAGGAACGCAGGCAGGCATGGATAACCGCGGTCTGCAGAATCAAGTAAGCCGGAATGCGAAAGTTTGCCGTTTTACTCGATGCTTGCTATTATTCACGGCAGCATTGTTGCTTCGCCTTGTAGCTCAGTCATGACATTTTGCTCGTGACGACGAGAATATCGCAGCAGCTCTACCTCGACGCATTGAGTGTCGGCTGATTTGAGCGTGCGACGCACATTGTGCTTTTTCGTGTTTATTTGACGGCGCGCGCTTGATCGGTAGCATTTCTGTTGTAGCAAGTTGCAAGATGTTAAGCGCTTCAGGACATGCGTATGATTAGGTATGGTCTATTTCTAAAAACAATGCGGACCGTACTGTGTGGTATCTTAGTAGTGTTGGGAGAGGAGTACAACGGCGGCTTGAATCGCTTTGCCTCTCGGTCGTTTTAATATCGGTGAAACACGTACGGGAACTTTCGATCGCGATCAAGAGTAGTAGTTGTTGCATGGTCCAACAATCCGGATCGAGTTGGTTGAGCTCACTCAGCATTACGGCGCGGACTACATCCTACGACCGCGATCTACTGATCCGGATCGGAAGTGCCCGTGTAGAACCACCCGATCCGGATTGAACTCGACAGCGCTCTAAAGTGTCCCCGAGTTACAGGGGTACAAATTAATCGTGGGTTTAGACACTTCAGGAACGTCACAGTCGTTGTGTCGTGGGACACGATGGCAAAATCGCCTCTTTTGGAACTTGTGCTGCGGCTTTCCACGTGAGTTTCTTCGCGCTTTTTTAGAATTTGATGAATCTCTTTCTTGATTTTTGTTTTACCATGCAGTGATTCGCATCATCACGCCACTCGCTGCACCTGCGCTCAACGGTGGTGCCCAACCAAGGCTACGAGCGCCAGTGTAGCCTTTAATAATGGACCGCTGTTAAACACGAGGGCCCCCTCTACTGACTGCGTGACAAGGATTACAATTTTGGCGTGCGAAAGCGAACAAGCCCGACGTATGTTAATATGCTGTAAACAGCAGTGGTGCACGCTTGTCTCCTTTCTTTCTTGCACTACCTGCCCCGAAAATATGTAGAATTTCACAGGCAGGTGTCGGTCCCTTGTGTTTTCGAGGCTGTTGTGGCACTGAACGGCAGTCTTGTGCGGACAGATGCACGGGAAACACAATGTCGCAGCCGGTACTCCCGTACACAGCAACGCCTACTCGACCATACTGCCTGGCGACTTTTATTGCGATAGCAATTATATGGACACTCCAAGTGGATTTCTGCCGTCGCCGTGAGGTTCCGTATAAAGGCCAAGGGCAATCAAATCGTCGCAGCGCGCCGTATGCTGTAGTGAAAGCGCGGGACGGACGCGCGCTTTCACGGAGAGCTAACGCACGGCGGAGAGCAAACGCGACCTCTGCCGTCGTGCGAAAGGCCGTGGGGGGATGGGAGGGAGGGAGGGGAGGCGACGTTTAGCTGCGGCACCAATGCGTATCTTGCGACCGGGCGCAAGGGGAACTGGAAATCTCGCAGGCGAAATGCGGAAAGCGGGAAGGCAGCGCGGGAGGGAGGGGATGCGGCTTCTGCTCGGCGAGCATCTGCGTACTTGTACTTTGGGTGGCGGCGGGTGGTCATGCGCACCGTATCTTGAAAGCGATCTGCAACACGGCTCCTACCTTTGTATGCGCTGTGCTTGCGCCGCTCAGTTTCCGTTGAAGCGATAGACCGCACGAACCTTCGCTCGCTGCTGCTGGCGCACTTACTCAGCCCGCGTTTTAACGTGATAGCATTAAGGGCGCCGTGTCGCAGAAACTCCGGCGTCAACGTGAATGTCGGCGTCCGTGGCGAAAAAGATCATCTCCAACCACCCCGACCGCGCAGGCCTTCCACGTGGTGCAGGGTTTTGGTGAACAAAAATTGAATTTCTCACAGTGAAATCCGTCAGAAAAATGGTAGAGTACAACTTAACCACAACCTACAGACATGGTGGTGTCGGATTATAATTTGAATGTTTGAGAAAACATAATTCTGTTACGAGCAAACTCAAGCACAAACCCCTTTTCCAGCATTTCTACCATACCGACATGACGCGCTCGGGTAATTTACTTGCGAAAATGCTATCCAGATGGCGCTCGCATCCTCGACAGGTCTAATTGGGACTTCGCCTGCCTAATGCGTTTTGGACACGCGCACGCGTCGGGGAAATAGCAAACAATTAATAAAGTAATAAAGAAATGGTGCTAGAGCCTTCACATTTTAATATAGGACGAACTTATATTGCCCCTGGAAAAACGTCTTCCCAGTAATGCACTTCTGTTTAAAAGTGAAGCCGACTTTAATGGGATCGGTGTAAGCTTGGTCTTTGTAAGCTTGATTTCCCTTCTTCTTTTCTCTGGGGTTTAACGTGCCAAAACCAGTTCTGATTACAAAGCACACCGTAGTGGAGGGCACCGGAATAATTTTGACCACCTGGGATTCTTTAACGTGCACTACAACGCAAGCACACGGGCGTTCTCTGCATTTCGCCGCGGGATCGGATCCCGGCCATGGCGGCCGCATTTCGATGGGGGCGAAATGCGAAAACACCCGTGTACTTAGATTTAGGTGCACGTTAAAGAATCCCAGGTGGTCCAAATTTCCGGAGTCCCCCACTACGGCGTGCCTCATAATCAGATCGTGGTTTTGGCACGTAAAACCCCATAATTTAATTTTTTCCCATCGA